>NW_025533573.1:110000-267500 GCF_020615455.1 Coregonus clupeaformis | reverse complement strand
CTTGATAGATAGAGCAGGTATGATCTTCATATGACTTGATAGATAGAGCAGGTATGATCTTCATATGACTTGATAGAGAGAGCAGGTATGATCTTCATATGACTTGATAGAGAGAGCAGGTATGATCTTCATATGACTTGATAGATAGAGCAGGTATGATTTTCATATGACTTGATAGATAGAGCAGGTATGATCTTCATATGACTTGATAGAGAGAGCAGGTATGATCTTCATATGACTTGATAGATAGAGCAGGTAAGATTTTCATATGACTTGATAGAGAGAGCAGGTATGATCTTCATATGACTTGATAGATAGAGCAGGTATGATCTTCATATGATTTGATAGATAGAGCAGGTATGATCTGTATATGACTTGATAGATAGAGCAGGTATGATCTTCATATGACTTGATAGATAGAGCAGGTATGACCTTCATATGACTTGATAGATAGAGCAGGTATGATTTTCATATGACTTGATAGATAGAGCAGGTATGATCTGTATATGACTTGATAGATAGAGCAGGTATGATCTTCATATGACTTGATAGATAGAGCAGGTATGATTTTCATATGACTTGATAGATAGAGCAGGTATGATCTTCATATGACTTGATAGATAGAGCAGGTATGATCTTCATATGACTTGATAGATAGAGCAGGTAAGATTTTCATATGACTTGATAGAGAGAGCAGGTATGATCTTCATATGACTTGATAGATAGAGCAGGTATGATATTCATATGACTTGATAGATAGAGCAGGTATGATCTGTATATGACTTGATAGATAGAGCAGGTATGATCTTCATATGACTTGATAGATAGAGCAGGTATGATCTTCATATGACTTGATAGAGAGAGCAGGTATGATCTTCATATGACTTGATAGATAGAGCAGGAATGATTTTCATATGACTTGATAGAGATAGCAGGTATGATCTTCATATGACTTGATAGATAGAGCAGGTATGATTTTCATATGACTTGATAGAGAGAGCAGGTATGATCTTCATATGACTTGATAGAGAGAGCAGGTATGATCTTCATATGACTCGATAGAGAGAGCAGGTTTGATCTAAGGCTCTGCTGTTTAACCTGTTAGCTACATCACATGAATCTCTTTATTATCTTTGTGTATGTCACAAATGGCACCCTATTCCCTATATACTGCACTACTTTTGACCAGAGCCCTATGTTCAACAATAGTGCATTACAGTATAGGGAATAGGGTGCCCTTTGGGAAGCAACCTCCTTCTTTTGCACCGAAATCAGTCAATTGAAACAAATGAACTAGACCCTAATCTATGGATTTCACATGACTGGGCAGGGGCGCAGCCATGGGCGGCAGGTAGCTTAGTGGTTAAGAGCGTAGTGCCAGTAACCGAAAGGTCGCTGGTTCTAATCCCCGAGCCGACTAGGTGAAAATCTGTCGATGTGCCCTTGAGTAAGACACTTAACTCTAATTGCTCCTGTAAGTCGCTCTGGATAAGAGTGTCTGCTAAATGACTAAAAATAGGCCCACCCACTAGGGGAGCTAGGCCCAGCCAATCAGAATGCGTTTTTCCCCACAAAAGGGCTTTATTACAGACAGAAATACTCCTCAGTTTCATCAGCTGTCCAGGTGGCTGGTCTCAGACGATCCCGCAGGTGAAGAAGCCGGATGTGGAGGGCCTGGCGTGGTTACGCGTGGTCAGCGGTTGTGAGACCAGTTGAATGTACTGCCAAATTCTCTAAAATGTTGTTGGAGGCAGCTTATGGTAGAGAAATTAAAATGAAATTATCTGGCAACAGCTCTGGTTGACATTTCTGCAGTCTACATGCCAATTGCATGCCCCCTTAAAACTTGAGACATCTGTGGCATTGTTTCAGAGTGTCCGTTCATTGTCCCCAGCACAAGGTGCACCTGTGTAATGATCATGCTGTTTAATCAGCTCCTTGATATGCCAAACCTGTCATGTGGATGGATTGTCTTGGCAAAGGAGAAATGCTCACTAACAGGGATGTAAACACATTTGTGCACAACATTTGAGAGAAATTAGGTTTTTGTGTGTATGGAAAATTTCTGGGATCTTTTATTTCAGCTCATGAAACATGGGACCAACATTCGTGGGACCAACATGGGACCAACATGTTCAGTATAATTCAATAACTTCAATAACTTAAAGCTTAAACCAGGGTTCTTCAATTCTGGTCCTGGAGGGCCGAAACACCTCTGTTTTTCATCCTCTCCTTCTAATCAGGGGCTAATTCAAACATGGGACACCAGGTGAGTGCAATTAACTACCAGGTAGAAATAAAAAACAGAAGTGTTTCGGCCCTCCAGGACCAGGACCTCCAGGACCAGAATTGAAGAACCCTGGCTTAAACCATTAAAGATTATTTATATATCATGATTTCCACTCTGGTTGACTTTAACCCTTTTTTTAATGTAATTCAGTCACTGTGTTGAACTCCGTGAATCAAAATGTAACGTGACCATCACTAAAAATATGGATCTCTAGGAAACAGTACCAGGCTGAGAACCAACTGACACCCTATGCTCTATATAGTGCACTGCTCTATAGGGCCGGGAATAGGACGCCCTCTGGGGTGCAGACACTGTTAAAGGAATGTGTGCAGTATATTTAATACAGCTGAATGATATATGATAAAATATATTTAATACAGCTGAATGATATATGATAAAATATATTTAATACAGCTGAATGATATATGATAAAATATATTTAATACAGCTGAATGATATATGATAAAATATATTTAATACAGCTGAATGATATATGATAAAATATATTTAATACAGCTGAATGATATATGATAAAATATATTTAATACAGCTGAATGATATATGATAAAATATATTTAATACAGCTGAATGATATATGATAAAATATATTTAATACAGCTGAATGATATATGATAAAATATATTTAATACAGCTGAATGATATATGATAAAATATATTTAATACAGCTGAATGATATATGATCAAATATATTTAATACAGCTGAATGATATATGATAAAATATATTTAATACAGCTGAATGATATATGATAAAATGTATTTAAAACAGCTGAATGATATATGATAAAATATATTTAATACAGCTGATTGATATATGATGAAATATATTGAATACAGCTGAATGATATATGATATAATATATTTAATACAGCTGAATGATATATGATAAAATATATTTAATACTGCTGAATGATATATGATGAACTATATTTGCCACATTTTCCTCACTGCTGAATCCTCCCTCCCCCCCTCCTCTCTCTCTGTGGATGACTTCGTCAACCACTTTGAAAAGAAGGTTGACGACATCCAATCTTCGTTTGTTAAGTCTAATGACACTGCTGGTCCTACTCACACTGCCCTACCCTATGCTTTGACTTCTTTCTCCCCTCTCTCTCCAGATAAAATCCTGCGACTTGTGACTGCAGGCCGCCCAACAACCTGCCCGCTTGACCCCATCCCCTCCTCTCTTCTCCAGACCATCTCCGGTGACCTTCTCCCCTACCTCACCTCGCTGATCAACTCATCCTTGACCGCTGGCCATGTCCCTTCCGTCTTCAAGAGAGCGAGAGTTGCTCCCCTTCTCAAAAAACCAACACTCGATCCCACTGATGTCAACAACTACAGACCAGTATCCCTTCTTTCTTTTCTTTCCAAAACTATTGAGCGTGCCGTCTTTAGCCAACTCTCTTGCTATCTCTCTCAGAATGACCTTCTTGATCCAAACCAGTCAGGTTTCAGGACTGGTCATTCAACTGAGACTGCTCTTCTCTGTGTCACGGAGGCTCTCCGCACTGCTAAAGCTAACTCTCTCTCCTCTGCTCTTGTCCTTCTAGACCTGTCTGCTGCCTTTGATACTGTGAACCATCAGATCCTCCTCTCCACCCTCTCCGAGCTGGGCATCTCCGGCGCGGCTCACTCCTGGATTGCGTCCTACCTGACCGGTCGCTCCTACCAAGTGGCGTGGCGAGAAGCTGTCTCCGCACCACGTGCTCTCACCACTGGTGTCGCCCAGGGCTCAGTTCTAGGCCCTCTCCTTTTCTCCCTATACACCAAGTCACTTGGCTCTGTCATATCCTCACATGGCCTCTCCTATCATTGCTACGCTGACGATACACAACTAATCTTCTCCTTTCCCCCTTCTGATAACCAGGTGGCGAATCGCATCTCTGCATGTCTGGCAGACATATCAGTATGGATGACGGATCACCACCTAAAGCTTAACCCTGGCAAGACGGAGCTGCTCTTCCTCCCGGGGAAGGACTGCCCGTTCCATGATCTCGCCATCACGGTTGACAACTCCGTTGTGTCCTCCTCCCAGAGTGCGAAGAGCCTTGGCGTGACCCTGGACAACACCCTGTCGTTCTCCGCTAACATCAAGGCGGTGACCCGCTCCTGCAGGTTCATGCTCTACAACATTCGGAGAGTACGACCCTGCCTTACACAGGAAGCGGCACAGGTCCTAATCCAGGCACTTGTCATCTCCCCGTCTGGACTACTGCAACTCGCTGTTGGCTGGCCTCCCTGCCTGTGCCATTAAACCCCTACAACTCATCCAGAATGCCGCAGCCCGTCTGGTGTTCAACCTTCCCAAGTTTTCTCACGTCACCCCCCTCCTCCACACACTCCACTGGCTTCCAGTTGAAGCTCGCATCCGCTACAAGACCATGGTGCTTGCCTATGGAGCAGTGAGGGGAACGGCACCTCTGTACCTTCAGGCTTTGATCAGTCCCTACACCCAAACGAGGGCATTGCGTTCATCCACCTCTGGCCTGCTGGCTCCCCTTCCTCTGCGGAAGCATAGTTCCCGCTCAGCCCAGTCAAAACTGTTCGCTGCTCTGGCACCCCAATGGTGGAACAAGCTCCCTCACGACGCCAGGACAGCGGAGTCACTCACCAGCTTCCGGAGACATTTGAAACCCCACCTCTTTAAGGAATACCTGGGATAGGATAAAGTAATCCTTCTACCCCCCCCAAAAAAAATTGTAAAGTGGTTTTCCCACTGCCTATAGGGTGAATGCACCAATTTGTGAGTCGCTCTGTTTAAGAGCGTCTGCTAAATGACGTAAATGTGCCCTTGAGCAAGGCACTTAACCCTAATTGCTCCTGTAAGTCGCTCTGGATAAGAGCGTCTGCTAAATGACTAAAATGTAAATGTAAATTTAATACAGCTGAATGATATATGATAAAATATATTTAATACAGCTGAATGATATATGATAAAATATATTTAGTACAGCTGAATGATATATGATAAAATATATTTAATACAGCTGAATGATATATGATGAAATTCATTTAATACAGCTGAATGATATATGATGAAATATATTTAATACAGCTGAATGATATATGATGAAATGTATTTAATTCAGCTGAATGTTATATGATAAAATATATTTAATGCAGCTGAATGATATATGATAAAATATATTTAATACAGCTGAATGATATATGATAAAATATATTTAAAACTGCTGAATGATATATGATAAAATATATGTAATACAGCTGAATGATATATGATAAAATATATTTAATACAGCTGAATGATATATGATAAAATATATCTAATACTGCTGAATGATATATGATAAACTATATTTAATACAGCTGAATGATATATGATAAAATATATTTAATACAGCTGAATGATATATGATAAAATATATTTAATACAGCTGAATGATATATGATAAAATATATTTAATACAGCTTAATGATATATGATAAAATTTATTTAATACAGCTGAATGATATATGATGAAATATATTTAATACAGCTGAATGATATATGATAAAATGTATTTAATTCAGCTGAATGATATATGATAAATATATTTAATACAGCTGAATTATATATGATAAAATGTATTTAATTCAGCTGAATGATATCTGATAAAATATATTTAATGCAGCTGAATGATAAATGATAAAATATATTTAATACAGCTGAATTATATATGATAAAATATATTTAATACATGTGAATGATATAAAATAAAATATATTTAATACTGCTGAATGATATATGATAAATATATTTAATACAGCTGAACAATATATGATAAAATATATTTAATACAGCTGAATGATGAAATATATTTAATACAGCTGAATGATATATGATAAAATGTATTTAATACAGCTGAATGATATATGATAAAATATATTTAATACAGCTGAATGATATATGATAAAATATATTTAATACAGCTGAATGATATATGATCAAATATATTTAATACTGCTGAATGATATATGATAAAATATATTTAATACAGCTGAATGATATATGATAAAATATATTTAATACAGCTGAATGATAAAATATATTTAATACAGCTGAATGATATATGATAAAATATATTTAATACAGCTGAATGATATATGATAAAATATATGTAATACAGCTGAATGATATATGATAAAATATATTTAATACAGCTTAATGATATATGATAAAATTTATTTAATACAGCTGAATGATATATGATGAAATATATTTAATACAGCTTAATGATATATGATAAAATGTATTTAATACAGCTGAATGATATATGATAAAATATATTTAATACAGCTGAATGATATATGATGAAATATATTTAATACTGCTGAATGATATATGATAAAATATATTTAATACAGCTGAATGATATAAGATAAAATATATTGAATACAGCTGAATGATATATGATGAAGGGAATGTCTTACTAACTTAGGCCCATCGTTCCTTTGGGAGCATCGACCCCTCCTCTGCATCTTACTCTGTTCTGGTTAGTCTTCTTTTGTTATTGACCAAATACTTATTTTCCACTATAATTTGCAAATAAATTCATTAAAAATCCTACAATGTGATTTTCTGGATTTTTTTTCCTCATTTTGTCTGTCATAGTTGACGTGTACCTATGATGAAAATTACAGGCCTCTCTCATCTTTTTAAGTGGGAGAACTTGCACAATTGGTGGCTGACTAAATACTTTTTTTCCCCACTGTATGTTACATTAACGAAGGACAGACTATGATGAGTAATGTCATTACTCTCCATTCAGCATCAATGCATCGCTTGCCAGTTTTAATGACATTTCTATTTTGTCCTATCAACATATCGATGTGTCATCTTTCCCTGGCATAATCAAGCAAACTCAGCCTTGTGCACCAGCAGCGCTCAGATTGGTCACTATATTTATCTAGACAACATATACTGGCACAACATTGCAGGTAGGGCTATGACGGCAAACAATTTTATTATTTGGGGTTGGTTTGTTTTGTGGAGGCTTATTTCAGAGCCCTGAAAACATTGCTTTTGAGATGAGATGAGTGTTTCCATCAGAGCAGAAACAGCATTATTTCAGTAGATCATTTCATTGGCGCACTGTACACACTCAGATCCAATACTAAATAAGAAGATGGTGGTTGATAATCAAATATCATGTGTCTTCTTGTACAGACCTACAGTACATAGAGTTCATATACTCCTATACAAGAGCTCCTCCATGTACAGTACGTTTCGGAAAGTATTCAGACCCCTTTACCCCCTCATTAATCTAAACACAATACCCCATAATGATAAAGCAAAAACAGGTTTGTAAATTGTTTTGCCAAAAATAATCAAAGAAATCCTGAAATATCACATTTACATAAGTATTCAGATCCTTTACTCAGTACTTTGTTGAAGCACCTTTGGCAGCGATTACAGCCTCGAGTCTTCTTGGGTATGACGCTACAAGATTGGCACACCAGTATTTGGGGAGTCTCTCCCGTTCTTCTCTGCAAATCCTCTCAAAGCTCTGTCAGGTTGAATGGGGAGCGTCGCTGCACAGCTATTTTCAGGTTAGATCGGGTTCAAGTCCGAAATCTGGCTGGGCCACTCAAGGACATTCAGAAACGTGTCCCGAAGCCACTCCTGCGTTGTCTTGGGTGTGTGCTTAGGGTTGTTGTCCTTTTGGAAGGTGAACCTTTACCCCAGTCTGAGGTCCTGAGCGCTCTGGAGCAGGTTTTCATCAAGGATCTCTCTGTACTTTGCTCTGTTCATCTTTCCCTCGATCCTGACTAGTCTCCCAGTCCCTACCACTGAAAAACATCCCCACAGCATGATGCTGCCACCACCATCTTTCACCATAGGGATGGTGCCAGGTTTCCTCCAGACGTGATGTGACACTTGGCATTCAGGCCAAGGAGTTCAATCTTGGTTTCATCAGACCAGAGAATCTTGCTTTTCATGGTCTGAGAGTCCTTTAGGTGCCTTTTGGCAAACTCCAAGTGGGCTGTCATGTGCCTTTTAATGAGGAGTGGCTTTAGTCTGGCCACTCTACCATAAAGGCCATCTTGTTGGAGTGCTGCAAAGATGGTTGTCGTTCTGGAAGGTTCTCCCATCTCCACAAAGGAACTTTGGAGCGCTGTCACAGTGACCATCGGGTTCTTGGTCACCTCCCTGACCAAAGCTGTGACGTAACAAAACGTGGAAAAATACATTTACATTTTAGTCATTTAACAGACGCTCTTATCCAGAGCGACTTACAGTTAGTGAGTGCATACATTTTCATACTGGCCCCCAGTGGGAAACGAACCCACAACCCTGGCGTTGCAAGCGCCATAATCTACCAACTGAGCTACAAGGGGTCTGAATACTTTCTGAATGCACTGTATACACTCAATATTTAATACTCCTCCATGCAAGTGATAGAGAAATACACATCTTGCCTGTTTCCAACCCATAATATCCCTGTCCAGCTCTTCTCCAACCCATAATATCCCTGTCCAGCTCTTCTCCAACCCATAATATCCCTGTCCAGCTCTTCTCCAACCCATAATATCCCTGTCCAGCCCTTCTCCAACCCATAATATCCCTGTCCAGCTCTTCTCCAACCCATAATATCCCCGTCCAGCTCTTCTCCAACCCATAATATCCCTGTCCAGCTCTTCTCCAACCCATAATATCCCCGTCCAGCCCTTCTCCAACCCATAATATCCCCGTCCAGCTCTTCTCCAACCCATAATATCCCTGTCCAGCTCTTCTCCAACCCATAATATCCCTGTCCAGCTCTTCTCTAACCCATAATGTCCCCGTCCAGCTCTTCTCCAACCCATAATGTCCCTGTCCAGCTCTTCTCCAACCCATAATATCCCTGTCCAGCCCTTCTCCAACCCATAATATCCCTGTCCAGCTCTTCTCCAACCCATAATATCCCCGTCCAGCTCTTCTCCAACCCATAATATCCCTGTCCAGCCCTTCTCCAACCCATAATATCCCTGTCCAGCTCTTCCCCAACCCATAATGTCCCCGTCCAGCTCTTCTCCAACCCATAATATCCCCGTCCAGCTCTTCTCCAACCCATAATATCCCCGTCCAGCCCTTCTACAACCCATAATGTCCCCGTCCAGCTCTTATCCAACCCATAATGTCCCCGTCCAGCCCTTCTCCAACCCATAATATCCCCGTCCAGCCCTTCTCCAACCCATAATATCCCCGTCCAGCTCTTATCCAACCCATAATGTCCCCGTCCAGCTCTTCTCCAACCCATAATATCCCTGTCCAGCCCTTCTCCAACCCCCTAATGCCCCTGTCCAGCTCTTCTCCAACCCATAATATCCCTGTCCAGCTCTTCTCCAACCCATAAAATCCCTGTCCAGCTCTTCTCCAACCCATAATATCCCCGTCCAGCCCTTCTCCAACCCATAATGTCCCCGTCCAGCTCTTCTCCAACCCATAATATCCCCGTCCAGCCCTTCTCCAACCCATAATATCCCCGTCCAGCTCTTCTCCAACCCATAATGTCCCCGTCCAGCCCTTCTTCAACCCATAATATCCCCGTCCAGCTCTTCTCCAACCCATTATGTTCCCATCCAGCTCTTCTCCAACCCATAATGTCCCCGTCCAGCCTTCTCCAACCCATAATATCCCCGTCCAGCTCTTCTCCAACCCATAATGTCCCCGTCCAGCGCTTCTCCAACCCATAATGTCCCCGTCCAGCTCTTCTCCAACCCATAATATCCCCGTCCAGCTCATCTCCAACCCATTATGTTCCCGTCCAGCTCTTCTCCAACCCCCTAATGCCCCTGTCCAGCTCTTCTCCAACCCATAATATCCCTGTCCAGCTCTTCTCCAACCCATAAAATCCCTGTCCAACTCTTCTCCAACCCCCTAATGCCCCTGTCCAGCTCTTCTCCAACCCCCTAATGCCCCTGTCCAGCTCTTCTCCAACCCATAATGTCCCGTCCAGCTCTTTTCCAACCCATAATGTTCCCGTCCAGCCCTTCTCCAACCGATAATGTCCCCGTCCAGCTCTTCTCCAACCCATAATGTCCCCGTCCAGCTCTTCTCCAACCCATAATGTCCCCGTCCAGCTCTTTTCCAACCCATAATGTTCCCGTCCAGCTCTTCTCCAACCCATAATGTCCCCGTCCAGCGCTTCTCCAACCCATAATGTCCCCGTCCATCTCCTTTCTCCAACCTATAATGTCCCCGTCCAGCTCTTCTCCAACCCATAATGTCCCCGTCCAGCTCTTCTCCAACCCCTACTTTCCCCATCCAGCTCTTCTCCAACCCATAATGTCCCTCTCCAGCCCTTCTCCAACCCATACTGTCCCCATCCAGCTCTTCTCCAACCCATAATGTCCCTGTCCAGCCCTTTTCCAACCCATAATGTCCATGTCCAGCTCGCTGCTATATATACAGTGGGGAAAAAAAGTATTTAGTCAGCCACCAATTGTGCAAGTTCTCCCACTTAAAAAGATGAGAGAGGCCTGTAATTTTCATCATAGGTACACGTCAACTATGACAGACAAAATGAGGGAAAAAAATCCAGAAGATCACATTGTAGGATTTTTTATGAATTTATTTGCAAATTATGGTGGAAAGTATTTGGTCAATAACAAAAGTTTCTCAATACTTTGTTATATACCCTTTGTTGGCAATGACACAGGTCAAACGTTTTCTGTAAGTCTTCACAATGTTTTCACACACTGTTGCTAGTATTTTGGCCCATTCCTCCATGCAGATCTCCTCTAGAGCAGTGATATTTTGGGGCTGTCGCTGGGCAACACGGACTTTCAACTCCCTCCAAAGATTTTCTATGGGGTTGAGATCTGGAGACTAGCTAGGCCACTCCAGAACCTTGAAATGCTTCTTACGAAGCCACTCCTTCGTTGCCCGGGCGGTGTGTTTGGGATCATTGTCATGCTGAAAGACCCAGCAACGTTTCATCTTCAATGCCCTTGCTGATGGAAGGAGGTTTTCACTCAAAATCTCACGATACATGGCCCCATTCATTCTTTCCTTTACACGGATCAGTCGTCCTGGTCCCTTTGCAGAAAAACAGCCCCAAAGCATGATGTTTCCACCCCCATGCTTCACAGTAGGTATGGTGTTCTTTGGATGCAACTAAGCATTCTTTGTCCTCCAAACACGACGAGTTGAGTTTTTACCAAAAAGTTCTATTTTGGTTTCATCTGACCATATGACATTCTCCCAATCCTCTTCTGGATCATCCAAATGCACTCTAGCAAACTTCAGACGGGCCTGGACATGTACTGGCTTAAGCAGGGGGACCCGTCTGTCACTGCAGGATTTGAGTCCCTGGCGGCGTAGTGTGTTACTGATGGTAGGCTTTGTTACTTTGGTCCCAGCTCTCTGCAGGTCATTCACTATGTCCCCCTGTGTGGTTCTGGGATTTTTGCTCACCGTTCTTGTGTTCATTTTGACCCCACGGGGTGAGATCTTGCGTGGAGCCCCAGATCGAGGGAGATTATCAGTGGTCTTGTATGTCTTCCATTTCCTAAGAATTGCTCCCACAGTTGATTTCTTCAAACCAAGCTGCTTACCTATTGCAGATTCAGTCTTCCCAGCCTGGTGCAGGTCTACAATTTTGTTTCTGGTGTCCTTTGACAGCACTTTGGTCTTGGCCATAGTGGAGTTTGGAGTGTGACTGTTTGAGGTTGTGGACAGGTGTCTTTTATACTGATAACAAGTTCAAACAGGTGCCATTAATACAGGTAACGAGTGGAGGACAGAGGAGCCTCTTAAAGAAGAAGTTACAGGTCTGTGAGAGCCAGAAATCTTGCTTGTTTGTAGGTGACCAAATACTTATTTTCCACCATAATTTGCAAATAAATTCATTAAAAATCCTACAATGTGATTTTCTGGAAATTCTTTCTCAATTTGTCTGTCATAGTTGACGTGTACCTATGATGAAAATTACAGTCCTCTCTCATCTTTTTAAGTGGGAGAACTTGCACAATTGGTGGCTGACTAAATACTTTTTTTCCCCCACTGTACTCTATACTCTACGCTCTGATTGCAGCCATACATCATGGTCTGTGCCATATGGCACGTTGTCAAGTAACTAACCGTAACTGCAGCAGTTTTGTGATATGTCTTGCAAGGAGTTATAAGTCTGACAGAGAAGAGTAGTGGTTTTTGGAGGTATATTTTACAACAAGTTGTGTACAAACTTTCGGATAAGAGTGAGAGCAAGTGTAGTGCATTACAGTCGACCAATAATAACTAATCTATAGCTCCCTTTCCAGAGCGCCAGGTTTCTGATTACCAACTAGAATAATAACTAGAAAGAAAGTGCAATATTTTATAAAAGAATGAACAACCACACACACACACACACACACACACACACACACACACACACACACACACACACACACACACACACACACACACACACACACACACACACACACACACACACACACACACACACACACACACACACACACACACCATCTTTGCCCAGACACATCCTCTCTCCTCCGACCAGGAGCCCAACATGTTTTCACACTATCTTTCCTATTTCCCTCCAAATGACTCCATCTCCAGAGAGAAACCCCAAAAAGTCTATTATCACAGCCATTGTTTTTCCAACACTTCACTTTTAGTAAATAGGTGGTGAAAAGAGGCTGCTTTTTTTTTTTACACTTGTGTTGTGCCATCTCTTAGATTGGTTGTGTCTGCCACATTCAAAGTCCAGGGACAAAATGTAACAGAATGTCTTGCAACGTTTTGCTCAGAATATTGATGGTATTGTCTCCCCATCATGTCAAAGAAATAGAGAAATAGTCACCACTGAATAGCTGACAACATGGTATTGATAAACATCTACATTTGAGTCATTTAGCAGACACTCTTATCCAGAGACACTTACAGTTAGTGAATGCATAAATGTTTTTTTTGTTGTTTTTTTCATACTGGCCCCCCATGGGAAATGAACCCACATCCCTGCCGGCCAAACCCTCCCCTACCTTGGACTAATTGTGCACCGCCCATGGGTCTCCCAGTCGTTGCCAGCTGCGACAGAGCCTGGACTCGAACCAGGATCTCTAGTGGCACAGCTAGCACTGCGATGCAGTGCCTTAGACCACTGCGCCACTCGGGAGTAGGACATGTTCATTTTTGCTCTTAAGCAAATATGCATTAAGATCTGCCAAGAGACCAAAGGTGGCAGAACGGAGTGCTCGGGTTGGGTGTAGGGTTTGAGCATAGCCTGAAGGAACGGTGGGGCAGTTCCTCTTGCTGCTCCGTAGGCAAGTACCATGGTCTTGTAGTGGATACAAGCTTCAACTGGAAGGCAGTGGAGTATGTGGAGGAGCAGGGTGACTTGGGAAGGTTGAAAACCAGGTGAGCTGTAGCGTTCTGGATAAGTTGCAGGGGATTGATGGCACAAGCGGGGAGCCCAGCCAACAGCGAGTTGCAGTAGTCTAGACAGGAGATGACAAGTGCCTAGATTAGGTCCTGCACCACTTCCTGTGTGTGGCAGGGTCATACTCTTCGGATGTTGTAGAGCATGAACCTGCAGGAGCGAGTCACTGCTTTGATGTTTGCAGAGAACGACAGGGTGTTGTCCAGGGTCATGCCAAGGTCCTTTGCACTCTGGTAGGGCGACACTATGGAGTTGTCAACCATGATAGAGAGGTCTTTGAGCGGGCAGGCCTTCCCTGGGAGGAAGAGCAGTTCCGTCTTGTTGAGGTTAAGCTTGAGGTGGTGGGCCGACATCCAAGCTGAGATATCTGCCCGGCACGCAGAGATGCTTGTCGCCACCTGGGTGTCAGAAGTTGAAGGAGAAAAGTAGTTGAGTGTCATCTGCATATCAATGATAGGAGAGACAATGTGAGGATATGATGGAGCAGAGTGACTTGGTGTATAGAGAGAAGAGGAGAGGGCCTAGAACCGAGCCCTGGGGGACACCAGTGGTGAGAGTACGTGGTGCAGACACTGATCCTCTCCACGTCATCTGGTAGGACGGCCTGCCAGGTAGGATGCAATTCAAGAGTGTGCAGCGCCTGAGACGCCCAGCCCTGAGAGGATGGAGAGGAGGATCTGATGGTTCACGGTGTCGAAGGCAGAGGATAGATCTAGGAGGATGAGAACAGAGGAGAGAGAGTCAACTTTGACAGTGAGGAGAGCCTCCGTGACACAGAGAAGAGAAGTCTTGGTTGAGTGACCCATCTTGAAGCCTGAATGGTTAAGGTCAAGAAACCACAACGAGAGAGTTGATCAGAGATGAGTCGAGTGTTGGTTTCTTGAGGATGCGAGCGACTCGGGCCATTTTGAAGTCAAAGGGGAAGCAGACAGTAGTTAGGGATGAGTTGAGGGAAATGAGGAATGGGAGAAAGTCTCTGGAGGAGGGGATGGAGTCGAGCGACAAAACCTATTCCCCCTAAGGAGACTGAAAAGATTTGGCATGGGTCCTCAGATCCTCAAAAGGTTATGCAGCTGCACCATCGAGAGCATCCTGACTGGTTGCATCACTGCCTGGTATGGCAACTGCTCGGCCTCCGACCGCAAGGCGCTACAGAGGGTAGTGCGTACGGCCCAGTACATCACTGGGGCCAAGCTTCCTGCCATCCAGGACCTCTATACCAGTCAGTGTCAGAGGAAGGCCCTAAAAATGGTCAAAAGACTCCAGTCACCCAAGTCATAGACTGTTGACCCTGCTAACGCACGGCAAGCGGTACCGGAGCGCCAAGTCTAGATCCAAAAGGCTTCTAAACAGCTTCTACCCCCAAGCCATAAGACTCCTGAACATCTAATCAAATGGTTACCCAGAATATTTGCATTGCCCCCCCACCCCTTTTTTTACGCTGCTGCTACTCTGTTTATTATCTATGCATAGTCACTTTAATAACTCTACCTACATGTACATATTATCTCAATTACATCGACTAACCGGTGCCCCCGCACATTGACTCGGTACCGGTACCCCCTGGATATAGCCTCGATATTGTTATTTTTACTGCTGCTCTTTAATTATTTGTTACTTTATTTTGAATTATTTTATATTGTATATTTTTGTGATTTTTTTGGTATTCTTTCTTAAAACTGCATTGTTGGTTAAGGGCTTGTAAGTAAGCATTTCACTGTAAGGTCTACACCTGTTGTATTCGGCGCTTGTGACAAATAACATTTGATTTGATTTGAGCGGGAAGGTTGTTAGGCGGCCAGACCTCACTAGTCACAGGATTTCATCTGGAGAGAGAGGGGAGAAAGAGGTCAAGGAGTAGGGTAGCTTTGTGTGAGTGGGACCATTGGACTCAATAGGCTGAGTGAATGAGGAGCGGATGTCGTCAACCTTCTTTTCAAAGTGGGTGACAAAGTCGTCCGCAGGGAGGGAGGAGGAAGGGGGAGGGGGTGGAGAATTAAGAAGGGAGGAGAAGGTGGAAAAGAGTTTCCTAGGGTTAGAGGCAGAAGCTTGAAATTCTTGACTGATAGAAAGTGGCTTTAGCAGCGGATTCAGAGGAAGATAAGGTAGAGATGAGGGAGTGAAAGGATGATAGGTCCTCCGGAAGTTAAGTTTTCCTCCATTTTCGCTCAGCTGCCCGCAGCCCTGTTCTGTAAGCTTGCAATGAGTCACTCAGCAACGGAGCAGGAGGAGAGGGCCGAGCCGGCCGGGAGTTAAGGAGACAGTGCGAGTCATAGGATGTGGAAAGGGAGGAGAGTAGGGGCGAAGAGGCAGCATCAGGAGACAGGAGGGAGAAGGATGTAGCAGAAGGGAGATGATAGAATAGAAGAGGAGAGAGTAGTGGGAGAGTCAGTCTACATTGCGACGGCGCATGACCATCTGGGTAGGGGTTGAGTGGCTAGGGTTGGAGGAAAGGGAGACAGAAAAGGAAACAAAATAATGATCAGAGACCTGGAGGGGGGGTTGCAGTGAGATCAGTCGGCGAACAGACTCTAATAAAGATGAGGTCAAGCGTATTGCCTGCCTTGTGAGTTGGAGGGGATTGGGAAAGGTTGACTTTAAAAGAGGCAAGGAGGGGAAAGAGACATTTGGAAAGAAATGAATTGAAGGCAGACGTTGTGAGGTTGAAGTTGCCAAGTACGAAGAGTGGTGAGCCATCGTCAGGAAATGAGCTTATCAAGGTGTCAAGCTCATTGAGGAACTATCTAAGGACACCTGGTGGCAATAGTTGACCACAATGTTAAGCTTGAGTGGACAAGTGACAGTGACAGCATGGCACTCAAATGAGGAGATGGACAGGTGAGTGGGAGAAAATCTCCACTTAGGAGAAATTAGTAGCCCTGTGCCACCACCGTGACAACCAGATGCTCTCGGACTATGAGAGAAAACGTAGTCAGATGAAGAGAGAGCAGCTGGAGTAGCAGTGTTCTCTGGGGTGATCCATGTCTCCGTCAGGGCCAAAACGTCTAGGGAGTGAAGGGCAGCATAGGCTGAGATGAACTCTGTGTTCTGGAACGCAGATTGGCAGTTCAAAACGCTGCCAGAGACCCGGAATTCCACATGGGTTGTGCACGCAGGGTACATTAAATTAGAAGGGTTGCCGCCAAGGGGTGGGGAGCGTCTGTAAAGCCTACAGGGAGAGGAGCAGCCAAGGGGTGGGGAGCGTCTGTAAAGCCTACAGGGAGAGGAGCAGCCAAGGGGTGGGGAGCGTCTGTAAAGCCTACAGGGAGAGGAGCGAACAGGTATAGAAAACAAACACATGGGCCTCCTGAGTGGCACAGCAGTCTAAGGTACTGCATCGCAGCGCTAGAGACGTCACTAAAGACCCTGGTTCGATCCCAGGCTGTGTCGCAGCCGGCCGCGACCGGGAGACCCATGAGGCAGTGCACAATTGGCCCAGCGTTGGTAGGGGAGGGTTGGCCCGGCCGGGATGTCCTTGTCCCATCGCGCTCTAGTGACTCCTGTGGCCGACCGGGCGCATGCACGCTGACTTCGGTCGCCAGCTGTACCGTGTTTCCTCCGTCACATTGGTGCGGCTGTCTTCCGGGTTAAGCGAGCAGTGTGTCAAGAATCAGTGCTGCTTGGCGGGGTCGTGTTTCGGAGGACGCATGGCTCTCCACCTTCGCCTCTCCCGAGTTCGTACGGGAGTTGCAGCGATGGGACAAGACTGTAACTACCAATTGGATATCACGAAATCTGGGATGAAAAAGGGGGAAAAAGTACATACAAATAAATAAACACACAGTGGCCAAAGCTACAAAAGAGCAAAAATGAGATCTGAAAAGGTGAGATACTGAAGTGAGAGAGTGGTGTGGAGCCTTCCTCTCTTTACTTCCTGGTATAACTCAGCAGAACAACTAGTTGGAACCGTCTTTGTTTCGGCGACAGTCTAAGTTTTGCCGACGAGACCGCCGTTTACACCAGCCTCTGAGAAACCAGGGCAGGCTGAAGTACTAACGCGAATTGTTAATTGCCTAGGAGAGGAGAAACCGCTCCCCCTCCAACACAGCCACTGATTACCAAAACAAGTCACAAATTGCCCCTTGATCCTTGGTTGATCCTGGTTGATGTGTCAACAATCATCTGCAAGTTATGAGCAGTCAGCGGTTCACACACCAGGTAGCCCACTGGGAAGACAGGCAGCACTTAAAGGAGATGGCCCTAGCTAGCAAAAAGACAGGAGTAGACCACAGATTAAGACAAACAAATTATACTTATCACTCCTGGAGATATTATGAGTTCTCTAGCTATAGAACGAAGCATACTAGTTGTGTTGTCCCTGGGTGAGCATCAAGCATAATATTTTCTCCTTAAATGCAAGCATATTTCAGAGCAATTTCAATATGTATTCATTGTTGCATTGTCAGAGATCCAGCTAAGTGTATGTCACTGTAAAGGGGTGAGTGTTTATCCTCTTTTAAAAAAGACATCTCCTCAAAGTTGAAATAAATAGACTTGGGTAGGCTATGAAAGCCTGTTGTGGTTTGGATTGGCCTAAATTGAGATGAGAACGGAACTGAGAGAGAGAGAGAGAGAGAGAGAGGGAGAGAGAGAGAGAGAGAGAGAGAGAGAGGGAGAGAGTAAGAGAATGAGTGAGAGTTCCACAGCCCACATTCAGTAAGTGAATTCACAGAGGAAAGCTTCTCTCACATTCATCTGAAACACAAAGGCGTGGAGAGAGAGCCCTCTGCGTCAGAGCTGCTATTATGAGATATGTTTGTTTGTTCAAATGCATTAACATCTTGGCACCATTTTGATCGCTTTCTCTCCCTCTCTCTCCTCCTGCCTTTAAAACAAGCCACAGAGACAGACCAGAAACTATCTGGAATTACAACATTATGAGGAGGTCTGAGATGAGTCATGGATTATTGTAGACTGACTGGAGGTCTGATCTGAGTCAGGCATTACTGTAGACTGACTGGAGGTCTGATCTGAGTCAGGGATTACTGTAGACTGACTGGAGGTCTGATCTGAGTCAGGGATTACTGTAGACTGACTGGAGGTCTGATCTGAGTCAGGGATTACTGTAGACTGACTGGAGGTCTGATCTGAGTCAGGGATTACTGTAGACTGACTGGAGGTCTGAGCTGAGTCATGGATTACTGTAGACTGACTGGAGGTCTGATCTGAGTCAGGGATTACTGTAGACTGACTGGAGGTCTGAGCTGAGCCAGGGATTACTGTAGACTGACTGGAGGTCTGATCTGAGTCAGGGATTACTATAGACTGACTGGAGGTCTGATCTGAGTCAGGGATTACTGTAGACTGACTGGAGGTCTGAGCTGAGTCATGGATTACTGTAGACTGACTGGAGGTCTGAGCTGAGTCAGGGATTACTGTAGACTGACTGGAGGTCTGATCTGAGTCAGGGATTACTGTAGACTGACTGGAGGTCTGATCTGAGTCAGGGATTACTGTAGACTGACTGGAGATCTGAGTCAGGGATTACTGTAGACTGACTCACAGTCATAGGATGCATCTCAAACGGCACCCTATTCCCTATATAGTGCACTATTTTAGACCAGAGCCCTATAGGGAATAGGATGCCATTTGTGACGCAGACCAAGTCACGTCATTGGTTCTCTTCCCCTGGGGGAAGATGATGATCCAAATATTCCTGTCAGACCTTTTATGACTGTCTCACACACCCTGTGTGGCACCGGGCAATAAGGGACCACAGAAGAAGAGCCACTTCCTCTCACTCAGACAGTGGAGGCGAGGCAGGTGGTTACAGGTTGAGCCTTCCTTTGCCTCATATGGATACGAGGGGGAACATTAAACTGCTTGACCTTTCTGCCTTTGATCATCTTGATTTCCTGTTTTCACTGCATGCATCCAAAATGGCACTCTGTTCACTACCTTTGACCAGGGCCCATCAAATCACATTATATTTGCCACTTGCGCCGAATACAACAGGTGTAGACCTTACAGTGAAATGCTTATTTACAAGCCCTTAACCAACAATGCAGTTTTAAGCAAAAAATTAAAAAGTACAAAATAAAAATAACAAATAATTAAAGAGCAGCAGTAAAATAAAACAACAGTAGGGAGGCTATATAAAGGGTGTACCGGTACAGAGTCAATGTGCGGGGGCACCGGTTAGTCGAGGTAATATGTACATGTGGGTAGAGTTAAAGTGACTATGCATAGATAATAAACAGAGAAAAAGCAGCATAAAAGCGGGGGTTGGGTGGGTGGATCCGCGTAGCCATGATTAGCTGTTCATATTCCCTACATAGAGCATTACATTTGACCAGGGCCCATGGTGCTCTGATCAAAAGCCCATGGTGCTCTGATCAAAAGCCCATGGTGCTCTGATCAAAAGCCCATGGTGCTCTGATCAAAAGCCCATGGTGCTCTGATCAAAAGCCCATGGTGCTCTGATCAAAAGTAGTGCACTAAGTAAGGAATAGGGTGTCATTTTAGCCGCTGTCTGTCTGTCTGTCTGTCTGTCTGTCTGTCTGTCTGTCTGTCTGTCTGTCTGTCTGTCTGTCTGTCTGTCTGTCTGTCTGTCTGTCTGTCTGTCTGTCTGTCTGTCTGTCTGCCTGCCTGCCTGCCTGCCTGCCTGCCTGCCTGCCTGCCTGCCTGCCTGTCTGTCTGTCTGTCTGTCTGTCCTAGTGCTGTCTGTCCTGCCTGTCTGTCTGCCTGCCTGCCTGCCTGCCTGCTGCCTTGTCTGCCTGTCTGTCTGTCTGTCTGTCTGTCTGTCCTCCAGTTGTCCCTTAGTCTGTCCCATTCTGCCTTGGTTTTGCCTCGGTCCACATAAACCCAGGAGATTGGCTGCCTTGGTTTTGCCTCGGTCCACATAAACCCAGGAGATTGGCTGCCTTGGTCTTGCCTCGGTCTATCAGTGCCAGCTACAGTGACAGTGATCAGTGGACATGGATTGTTTTGCTCTATCTCTGGGCTGGAGGATGTCCTTGGGCCTGACACTCAGACAATCTCAGGACGTGTCTCAAACAGCACCTTACTGCCTAGATGGTGCACTATTTTTGACTAGGGCCAATAGGACTCTGGTGTAAAGTAGTGGACTATATAAGGAATGGGGTGGTATTTGGAACTAACACTGACCACGTTTACATGCACACCAATATCCTGTTATTATTCAGGATATTCAAGTATTCTGTTTTTGAGTTGACGCATATAAACAAAAAAGTTTGTATCCCGGTTATGAGAAACCCGGATAATTTGCCTGGGATATGCTGATCTTAGACGGGATGCACCGGCATGTAAACATCTTATCCCGTCTACTGTTGTTTTTCACGGTCTGCGCAGGCTCAGTTTCACATATCACGGGTGGTTGTGTGATGATGTTTTACATTTTTTCTCATTTACATTTTAGTCATTTTAGCAGACGCTCTTATCCAGAGCGACTTACAGTTAGTGAGTGCATACATTTTTCATACTGATTGTCAAACAAATCAAATAAAAAAAGCAGGCTACCTGCGCAGAGCCATCCACTATAATAATTCCATAATAATTTATTTAGCTGATGCTCTGTACTGGGCTTTATAGCCTACTGGTTTAGGCTACTTTCACCCCTAATTTAGATAAATTGCTGCTTATAATTTTTTACATTTGGAATGCCATATTATGCTTTCCGACATATGGCAGGCCATTTGTATTTAGATGCATGCAGCTTCTCTTCTGTCATAACTTGTTGCCCCAGAAGGCTAAATAAAGTAGTGCTCACCAGAAAAAAATGTTTTACATCAAGAGAATGAATGCATTAGTAATCTAGTTAACACCGGGAAAGACCGTCTGTTTCGTTTAGGGACCGGGGAGAAAACACAATCATTTCAAAACAGTGGAAAGATTGTTCCGGTTGCAAAATGTCGAAATGTCATCAGTTTGACCGGTTTTAAGGAAATGAAAAGCTGAGAAAACTATGAAACACGTTTCTGATAAGACTTCAGTTCATCTTTGTCGTTGAAATACTGTCTGCTTGCATAACAGTGTCAAAGATAACAGTTACACACACATTCACATTTTTTCAAGAGATGCTGAAAGGAAGACATTTTATTTCTCCACTCCTGTTCCCAAGACAAATTTAACATTTGTTGTATCATTTTACTGCAAGGAATGCATAATACCGCATGAGTTAATATTATAATAGGCTACATGTGAGAGGTTATAGGCTTACAGTCAGTGTCCAGATATCAGTTACTATTCTATTTAACACATATTAATTTAGGAATATTCTGTTTATTCATGGATACAGGGATACTCTTGAGTGGGATATATTATTATATCAAAGGTGCATGTAAACATCATATCCCGAATAAGACCTTAAACGGGATATGAGCTAGGCCTACTATCCGAAATACTGTGCTCATGTAAACGTGGTCACTATCTCAGGCTTCCAGCGGACAGTTTATGTCTGGTTAAAACCCCCTGGAGTTGATGTCTGTTCCCCTGCGGGAATCAATTAGCATTTAAAAAAATCCCCATCACATTCCAATCTGTTTAAGCTAGAGATATGCGTTATTTTTTTTGCATGGGCTGCGTCTCAATCCACCACATCTGCCAATGGCGGCCTTCACCGTCTGCCGTTGGAAGTTGGCCGAGCCACAGCAATCGGTCTTCTCACGAAAACATCTCTAGCGTCCGAACGGTTTGGCCTAAAAAAACTAACGTGGACTCTACAAGGTGGCGAAAGCGTTCCACAGGGCCTCATGTTGACTCCAATGCTTCCCACAGTTGTGTCAAGTTGGCTGGATGTCCTTTAGGCGGTGGACTACTCTTGATACACACGGGAAACTCACATACAAAACATGCACTCATTAAACATTTATAAATATCCCATTCATGACATAGTATAAAGTATAAATATGTATATAAATACCTTATAAATAATCTGATGAGTTGACAATAACTTCTTTATAACTGGCTTATAAGTACATTAGTAGTACATTATTAATCATTTACAACACGGTGAACACACTATGATCAAACCACTTATTAATTATTGACATTTGCAAATGTAGGATTAATGATTAGTAAATGGTAAGTAAACTGTGGTCCTCTGTAGCTCAATTGGTATAGAGCATGGCGCTTATAACGCCAGGGTAGTGGGTTCGATCCCCGGGACCACCCATACGTAAAAATTGATAAAAGCGTCTGCTAAATGGCATATTATTATTATTAAACTGCAAAATGCTGGTTTTCATTTTTATGCTGACAACAGAGTTATTTATTGTTGTACAGCTGCACTGAATAAGGCCTTCGAAGAACTGCAGTCTGCCTTTACTATTGTCCGGACCAAGTTGCTTTTAAATGCTGAAAAGACAAAAGTTGACGGTTTTTCATGAAATCTAAGATGAAACCTCAGACTTTTCCTTGTATAGTCACGATGCAGGACAAGCAAATAGAAAGAGTGGCAACTTATAAGTACTTGGGTTTCTTCTTAGATGAGTCTCTCACCTTTAAACCCCACACTGAAAGCACTGTGAAAATTCTGAGGCTCAAGTAGGGTTTTTATTTTCGTAAAATAAGTCATGTTTTTCTTTTGAAGCGTGAAAGAGGCTTGTTTTTCCGCTACATTGGTGCCTGTAATTGATTATGGGTCGTAGAGAGTCTCCCCTTTCCATAGAGTGGTCATAATAGTTCGTAGGCATAAACGGTTGAGACACTACAGACGTTTTTCGTGAGAAGACTGATTTTTCGGGACGTCTCATGATCTGTCAAACACCGCTCTAGCTCTGTCACCTTTCACCGCAGATGCGATGTCGGCGGATGAGGTGGATTGAGAAATCTCTAGTTTAAATTGACTGATTTTGATGGGGATTTTTAAACACTATGAAAGAAAATGATGCAAACCATCTTGCTGTTCAATGTGTAAATTGATGTTTTTTTAAACTGTAGAGCTTTGTGTTTTATGTTGTGTCTTCAACTTTGTGTGCTGCTATTTTGGCCAGGTCTGAACAAAAATATAAATGCAACGTGTAAAGCGTTGGTCCCATGTTTCATGAGCTGAAATTTCTCTCAAATGTACTGTCACGACTTCGGCCGAGGCTGCCTCCCCTCCTTGTTCGGGCAGGCTTCGGCGTTCGTCGTCACCGGAGTACTAACCACTGCCGCCCCAATCATCATCACACTTGTCTTGTCAATCACACACACCTGGATCCTATCCACTAGTTAGTCTGTGTATAAGTGTTCCCTCTGCCCCCTTGTCCTTGTGGGTGATTGTTAATTGTGAGAGTAGTGTAGCGCGGTGGAGCTACTCATAACATTGTGTTGCCAGGGTAGATTTTCCCCCTGTGCCTATGTATTATTGGATTCCGTTAAAGTGTATTTGCCAGGGATGTTTGTTTCCCCTGTGCCTGTTGCGTTGGTCGCTATTGGAGTGTCAATTGCATGTGTGTGTCAACGACGGAATAAACTTTGTATTAGCCTCCTTCGCCTGACTCCTTTCACCACATTCATCACAAATGTTGTGCACACATTTGTTTACATCCCTGTTAGTGAGCATTTCTCCTTTGCCAAGATGATCCATACTCCTGACAGGTGTGGCATATCAAGAAGCTGATTAAACAGCATGATCATTACACCTTGTGCTGGGGAAAATAAAAGGCCACTCTAAAATGTGCAGTTTTGTCACACAACACAATGCCACAGATGTCTCACGTTTTGAGGGAGTGTGCAGTTGGCATGCTGACTGCAGGAATGTCCACCAGAACTGTTGCCAGAGAATTGAATGTTCATGTCTCTACCATAAGCCGCCTCCAACGTCGTTTTGGAGAATTTGGCAGTATATCCAACCGGCCTTACAACCGCAGACCACATGTAACCACGCCAGCCCAGGACCTCCACATCTGGCTTCTTTAACTGCGGGACAGTCTGAGGCCAGTCACCCGGACAGCTGATGAAACTGAGGAGTATTTCTGTCTGTAATAAAGCCCTTTTGTGGGTAAAAACTCATTCTGATTGGCTGGGCCTGGCTCCCCAGTGGGTGGGCTGCCCCTGCCCAGTCATGTGAAATCCATAGATTATTTCGATTGACTGATTTCCTTATATGAACTGTAACTCAGTAAAAACATAGAAATTGTTGCATGTTGCATTTATATTTTTGTTCAGTATCTACACTACATGTCCAAAAGTATGTGGACACCTGCTCGTCCAACATCTCATTCCAAAATCATGGGCATTAATATGGAGTTGGTCCCCCCTTTGCTGCTATAACAGCCTAAACTCTTAGGGAAAGGCTTTTCACTAGATATTGGAACATTGCTGAAGGCGACTTGCTTCCATTCAGCCACAAGAGTATTAGTGAGGTCAGGCACTGATGCTGGGCGATTAGGCCTGGCTCACAGTTGGCGTTCCAATTCATCCCAAAGGTGTTCGATGGGGTTGAGGTCAGGGCTCTGTGCAGTCCAGTCAAGTTCTTCCACACCGATCTCGACAAACCATTTCTATATGGACCTTGCTTTGTGCACGGAGACATTGTCATGCTGAAACAGGAAAGGGCCATCCCCAAACTGTTGCCACAAAGTTGGAAGCACAGAATCGTCTAGAATATCATTGTATGCTATAGCGTTAAGATTTCCCTTCACTGGAACTAAGGGGCCATGTCCGAATCATGAAAAACAGCCCCAGACCATTATTCCTCCTCCACCAAAACTTTACAGTTGGCACTATGCATTTGGGCAGGTAGCTTTCCCCTGGCATCCACCAAACCCAGATTCGTCTGACCATCGGACTACCAGATGGTGAAGCGTGATTCATCACTCCAGATAACGCGTTTCCACTGCTCCAGAGTCATAGAGTGACTTTACACCACTCCAGCCGACGCTTGGCATTGCGCATAGTGATCTTAGGCTTGTGTGCGGCTGCTCGGCCATGGAAACCCATTTGGTGAAGCTCCCGACGAACAGTTCTTGTGCTGAAGTTGCTTCCAGAGGCAGTTTGGAACTCGGTAGTGAGTGTTGCAACCGAGGACATACAATTTTCACGCGCTACGCGTTTCAGCACTCGGCGGTCCCGTTCTGTGAGCATGTGTGGCCTACCACTTCGCGGCTTGAGCCACTTTTGCTCCTAGACGTTTCCACTTCACAATAACAGCACTTACAGTTGACCGGGGCAGCTCTAGCAGGGAAGAAATTTGACGAACTGACTTGTTTGAAAGGTGGTATTCTATGACAGTGCCATGTTGAAAGTCGCTGAGGTCATCAGTAAAGCCATTCTACTGCCAATGTTTCCTATGGAGATTGCATGGCTGTGTGCTCGATTTTATACACCTGTCAGCAACGGGTGTGGCTGAAATAGCCGTATCCACTAATTTCAAGGGGTGTCCACATACTTTAGTATATACAGCTGCGGAAAAAAATTAAGAGACCACTGCAAAATTATCAGTTTCTCTGGTTTTACTATTTATAGGTATGTGTTTGGGTAAAAATAACATTTTTGTTTTATTCTATAAACTAATCACAACATTTCTCCCAAATTCCAAATAAAAAGATTGTCATTTAGAGCATTTATTTGCAGAAAATGACAACTGGTCAAAATAACCAAAAAGATGCAGTGTTGTCAGACCTCGAATAATGCTAAGAAAATAAGTTCATGTTCATTTTTAAACAACACAATAGTAATGTTTTAACTTAGGAAGAGTTCAGAAATAAATATTTGGTGGAATAACCCTGATTTTCAATCATAGCTTTCATGCGTCTTGACATGCTCTCCACCAGTCTTTCACATTGATGTTGGGTGACTTTATGCCACTCCTGGCGCAAAAATTCAAGCAGCTCGGCTTTGTTTGATGGCTTGTGACCATCCATCTTCCTCTTGATCACGTTCCAGAAGTTTTCAATGGGGTTCAGGTCTTGAGATTGGGCTGGCCATGACAGGGTCTTGATCTGGTGGTCCTCCATCCACACCTTGATTGACCTGGCTGTGTGGCATGGCGCATTGTCCTGCTGGAAAAACAAATCCTCAGAGTTGGGGAACAATGTCAGAGCAAATGGAAGCAAGTTTTCTTCCAGGACAACCTTGTACATGGCTTGATTCATGCGTCCTTCACAAAGACAAATCTGCCCGATTCCAGCCTTGCTGAAGCACCCCAGATCATCACTGATCCTCCACCAAATTTCACAGTGGGTGCGAGACACTGTTGCTTGTAGGCCTCTCCAGGTCTCCGTCTAACCATTAGACGACCAGGTGTTGGGCAAAGCTGAAAATTGGACTCATCAGAGAAGATGACCTTACTCCAGTCCTCTACGGTCCAATCCTTATGGTCTTTTGCAAACCTCAGCCTGGCTCTTCTTTGCTTCTCATTGATGAAGGGCTTTTTTCTAGCTTTGCACGACTTCAGTCCTGCCCTTAGGAGCCTGTTTCGAACCGTCCTCGCTGTGCACTTCAGTTGGCGGTCATCCCGGTCAGTAGAGAGTCATTTTTGCCCTCTGCCGGTCTGTAGCTTTGTTGTCCCCAATGTCTGCTGCTTGACCTTGTTCTTATGAACCGCCGTCTTTGAAATTTTAAGGATGGAAGCAACCTGACACTCACTGTATCCCTCTGCCAGTAAAGCCAGAATTGAACCCTTCTTTTCCTCACTCAAAACTTTCCCTTTCAACTCTTTTGGCATGGTCAATAGTTATTTTTGATTAATATTACTTTTGAGGTACTATTAGCACTGTTTTTGCCATCCAGCTGGTCCTATTGCAAGAGGATAGTGATGACCACAGCAGTGGTTTCTATACTTTTCCTCGTTAAATAAGATTTGGTTCATGTGATCACCTAATCAGTACCTAATTTAGTAGAAGGAGGTGTGCCTATGTTGGAATTCAACAGACACTGGAATGGAATGGCTGTCATACATGTAGAGATGCTGATTTAAGAAACATTTGCAGTAGTCTCTTAATTTTTTCCACAGCTGTACATTACCTAATCTCTACAAGCTGTTTATAAAGGACCATAATATAAAGTGTTTCCTGGTATTCATATTTTATTAGTGGTAAACAGGTCACTGTGATTTTGTCCAGGCCATTGCTCCTCGGTGAAGTTACAGTAGCATTGCATTCCTGTGTCTTAGAAATTCAAAGCCGTTCCAATGAATTCCCGGAATCCCTTAACAATTGCAGTCCCAACAGTTCAAAGTGTCGTTTCACATAATAGAGCAGATTTCTCTATACATATGACCCCAGGCCAACTGCTACTTTGCTAATTAAAAGGAAGCCCAAGGTATGAAGTAGAGTACATTGTACTGAATTATACTGTTACTGTACAGTTCAACTCAGCTGTGGGCTGGTGGGGAGTAAAACTAGCTGGGGCCATTAGTGAGTGCAGGCTGCTCAGACGTAAATTATACTTCCCAAATGGCACCCTATTCCCAATGTAATGCACTACTTTTGACCAGAACCCTTTGGGACACAGCCAGTACTTGCACTCTCTGTTAGATCTCAAGGCTGCTGTCAGATCTCTATGAGAACACGACTGAAAGACAGGGCTGCTGTCAGATCTCTACGAGAACACGGCTGAAAGACAGGGCTGCTGTCAGATCTCTACGAGAACACGGCTGAAAGACAGGGCTGCTGTCAGATCTCTACGAGAACACTGCTGAAAGACAGGGCTGCTGTCAGATCTCTATGAGAACACGGCTGAAAGACAGGGCTGCTGTCAGATCTCTATGTGAACACAGCTGAAAGACAGGGCTGCTGTCAGATCTCTATGAGAACATGGATGAAAGACAGGGCTGCTGTCAGATCTCTATGAGAACATGGATGAAAGACAGGGCTGCTGTCAGATCTCTATGTGAACACAGCTGAAAGACAGGGCTGCTGTCAGATCTCTATGAGAACATGGATGAAAGACAGGGCTGCTGTCAGATCTCTATGTGAACACAGCTGAAAGACAGGGCTGCTGTCAGATCTCTACGAGAACACGGCTGAAAGACAGGGCTGCTGTCAGATCTCTATGAGAACACGGATGAAAGACAGGGCTGCTGTCAGATCTCTACGAGAACACGGCTGAAAGACAGGGCTGCTGTCAGATCTCTATGAGAACACGGCTGAAAGACAGGGCTGCTGTCAGATATCTACGAGAACACGGCTGAAAGACTGGAGGCTTAGCAATCATTACTAACAGCTGGACATTGGGCTCCTGCAGCCAATAAGGCAGAAACAAAGGGCACACTAGTGTATGTCTCCTTTATTGGCAATGGGGTCTTGACACCAAATATATTGTTGTGTGTCTGTGCGTCTGTGTGTCTGTGTGCCTGCCTGCCTGCCTACATGTATCTGCATGTGTGTGTGTGTGTGTTTGTGTATGTGTGTGTACAGTTGAAGTCGGAAGTTTACATATACTTCGGTTGGAGTCATTAAAACTTGTTTTTCAACCACTCCACACATTTCTTGTTAACAAACTATAGTTTTGGCAAGTCGGTTAGGACATCTACTTTGTGCAAGTCAAATCAAAACAAGTCATTTTTCCAACAATTGTTTACAGACAGATTATTTCACTTATAATTCACTGTATCACAATTCCAGTGGGTCAGAAGTTTACATTCACTAAGTTGACTGTGCCTTTAAACAGTTTGGAAAATTCCAGAAAATTTCAATTGGAGGTGTACCTGTGGATGTATTTCAAGGCCTACCTTCAAACTCAGTGCCTCTTTGCTTGACATCATGGGAAAATCAAAAGAAATCAGCCAAGACCTCAGAAAACAAATTGTAGACCTCCACAAGTCTGGTTCATCCTTGGGAACAATTTCCAAACGCCTGAAGGTACCACGTTCATCTGTACAAACAATAGTATGCAAGTATAAACACCATGGGACCACGCAGCAGTCATACCGCTCAGGAAGGAGACGCGTTCTGTCTCCTAGAGATTAACGTACTTTGGTGCGAAAAGTGCAAATCAATCCCAGAACAACAGCAAAGGACCTTGTGAAGTTGCTGGAGGAAACAGGTACAGAAGTATCTATATCCTCAGTAAAACGAGTCCTATATCGACATAACTTGAAAGGCCGCTCAGCAAGGAAGAAGCCACTGCTCCAAAACCGCCATAAAAAAGCCAGACTACTGTTTGCAACTGCACATGGGGACAAAGATCGTACTTTTTAGAGAAATGTCCTCTGGTCTGATTAAACAAAAATAGAACTGTTTGGCCATAATGACCATTGTTATGTTTGGAGGGAAAAGGGGGGCGCTTGCAAGCCGAAGAACACCATCCCAACCATGAAGCATGGGTGGCAGCATCATGCTGTGGGGGTGCTTTGCTGCAGGAGGGACTGGTGCACTTCACAAAATAGATGGCATCATGAGGAAGGAAAATTATGTGGATATATTGAAGCAACATCTCAAGACATCAGTCAGGAAGTTAAAGCTTGGTCGCAAATGGGTCTTCCAAATGGACAATGACCCCAAGCATACTTCCAAGGTTGTGGCAAAATGGCTTAAGGACAACAAAGTCAAGGTATTGGAGTGGCCATCACAAAGCCCTGACCTCAATCCTATAGAAAATGTGTGGGCAGAACTGAAAAAGCGTGTGTGAGCAAGGAGGCCTACAAACCTGATTCAGTTTCACCAGCTCTGTCAGGAGGAATGGGCCAAAATTCACCCAATTTATTGTGGGACGCTTGTGGAAGGCTACCCGAAACATTTGACCCAAGTTAAACAATTTAAAGTCAATGCTACCAAATACTAATTGAGTGTACTAACCTCTGACCCACTGGGAATGTGATGAAATAAATAAAAGCTGAAATAAATAATTCTCTCTGCTAGTATTCTGACATTTCACATTCTTAAAATAAAGTGGTGATCCTATCTGACTTAAGACAGGGAATTGTTACTAGGATTAAATGTCAGGAAATGTGAAAAACTGAGTTTAAATGTATTTGGCTAAGGTGTATGTAAACGTCCGACTTCAACTCTATATGTGTATAAGAAAGAGAGAAAGAGCAATGTATAACCATATCATCCATCCTATCAGAACACCTTATAACCATATCATCCATCCTATCAGAACACCTTATAACCATATCATCCATCCTAACAGAACACCTTATAACCATATCATCCATCCTATTAGAATACATTATAACCATATCATCCATCCTATCAGAACACCTTATAACCATATCATCCATCCTATCAGAACACCGTATAACCATATCATCCATCCTATCAAAATACATTATAACCATATCATCCATCCTAACAGAACACCTTATAACCATATCATCCATCCTAACAGAACACATTATAACCATATCATCCATCCTATCAGAACACATTATAACCATATCATCCATCCTCTCAGAACACATTATAACCATATCATCCATCCTATCAGAACACCTTATAACCATATCATCCATCCTATCAGAACACCTTATAACCATATCATCCATCCTATCAGAACACCTTATAACCATATCATCCATCCTAACAGAACACCTTATAACCATATCATCCATCCTATCAGAACACCTTATAGCCACGTCATCCATCCTAACAACATGGCTTTGATGAAACAGTCATCTGTTAGTAGCAGGTGGCTTTCGCTCCCTGCTTCTCCCCACCACGTCTTGTCACTCCGGGGGTATAACTGTGTGGACAGGGACACCAGGTATCGAGACTATGGCTTGAGGCCATCCTTAGAAGTCGTCTCTCCATCCTCCTGTCTCTGTGTGGGTTCCTTCATCGTGTCCATCAAAGGAGCAGATTCCTCCTCCTCCTCCTCCTCCAGCATATGGCTCTATATTTGTTTCAGAATGTGTCAAAGAAAGCAGCAGACAGTCGTGGAGGTCTTAGTGAAGACCTAAACACTCCCTGGAGGACTCAAGCGAAGTCTGCTCTCAGTTTAGCACACAGCCATCAAATTGAAATTGAGTTAATTTGTTTTTCTTCTGAGAACATTCAATCAACTTTCCAGGTATATTAAATGTTGAGATTAGACCTCACCAGTACAATGTGTTCATAATTGTTCTAGGTATTACTGAGATAAAAGTATAGATATAACTATAAAATAAAATGTTTTGTGTATGTGCAGACCTGAAGCAAAGAAAATTGAATATAAATGGTGTCCAAAAAAGGCAATATTAGATTTCAAAGGATGGCTGCAGCAGGAGAGCAATCTGGTGACTACAATGTCTGCTCTCTCTCCTGCTGAACTTTTGAAGTATAGACCTCCGTCCTATTCAACCGCAATTTACACGGAACGACAAAGAACCAGGGGAAAAACTCACTACCTCAGTACTACAGTGAAAACATGTATGTTTATAAGGCCTAGTGCTGCATTATAAAACACAGCGTTCAGGATACAGCAGCATCTACTACTGAGGGAGTGACTTGTGTCTGAGGTACCGTGTTCAAGACAGGTAGGTTGCCATCAGAATGTTGTAGCTTTCCTATAATGGTAGAACAATGTGAGTGTTCAATACTAATGATTGTATATCGTTTATCTGGGTTAACATAGCAATACAAGCTGTACAGTTAAGGGGCACATGTGTGGCTTAGCTTCTTCTTCATTAGATTGTAGCTAACTTGCTGACTGAGCAGACACCTTTTTCCTCCTGATTTCACAGTCTGGATCTCCTCTTATCTGACCCACTTCTAAAGCTGTGTATCTGTGATGCAAAAAAAACCTCAGTTACAGCTGCTGTTAGAGAGGGAGAGAGAGAGAGAGAGAGAGAGAGAGAGAGAGAGAGAGAGAGAGAGAGAGAGAGAGAGAGAGAGAGAGAGAGAGAGAGAGAGAGAGAGAGAGAGAGCGAGAGAGAGAGAGAGAGAGAGAGAGAGAGAGAGAGAGAGAGAGAGAGAGAGAGAGAGAGAGAGAGAGAGAGAGAGAGAGAGAGAGAGAGAAGAGAACTACATGATCTAAACCAGACTGTCTAGATGTGAGTGTGACTCAACAAGGTTATTCTCCCCCAGTTCCCCACAGTTCTCATTATGTGTGATGTTCCTCCTTCTCCGCCGTAGTTGTCACAGTGACCAGTCAGCCAATTCTGCAGTCTGGTGCTGACTGAGAAAGAGAGAGTCTGAACTCCTTATCTATACCCAGTGCTGACAGAGAGAGAGAGAGTCTGGACTCCTTACCTATACCCAGTGCTGACAGAGAGAGAGAGAGAGTCTGGACTCCTTATCTATACCCAGTGCTGACAGAGAGAGAGAGAGAGTCTGGACTCCTTATCTATACCCAGTGCTGACAGAGAGAGAGAGAGAGAGAGTCTGGACTCCTTACCTATACCCAGTGCTGACAGAGAGAGAGAGTCTGGACTCCTTATCTATACCCAGTGCTGACAGAGAGAGAGAGTCTGAACTCCTTATCTATACCCAGTCCAGACAGAGAGAGAGAGAGTCTGAACTCCTTATCTATACCTAGTGCTGACAGAGAGAGAGAGTCTGAACTCCTTATCTATACCCAGTGCTGACAGAGAGAGAGAGAGTCTAGACTCCTTATCTATACCCAGTGCTGACAGAGAGAGAGAGAGTCTGAACTCCTTATCTATACCCAGTGCTGACAGAGAGAGAGAGAGTCTGGACTCCTTATCTATACCCAGTGCTGACAGAAAGAGAGAGAGAGTCTGGACTCCTTACCTATACCCAGTGCTGACAGAGAGAGAGAGAGTCTGAACTCCTAACCTATACCCAGTGCTGACAGAGAGAGAGAGAGTCTGAACTCCTTACCTATACCCAGTGCTTACAGAGAGAGAGAGAGTCTGAACTCCTTAGTGTGAACCCAGTGCTGACAGAGAGAGAGAGAGTCTGAACTCCTTATCTATACCCAGTGCTGACAGAGAGAGAGAGAGAGAGAGTCTGGACTCCTAGTCTACCCTTCTAGCAGTCCTTGCCTACCGCAGGGTTGGGGTCAAATCCATTTTAATTCCAGTCAAGTCAGAAAGTGAACCCAATTCCAATTTGACATTTTCCCCAATTGAAAATCATTTAAGAACATTGAAACGTGGGTTTCAGTATACTTCCTGAATTGTCTGGAATATAAATGGAATTAAACCCTGAAATATAGTATAATAACTAGTCCCAAATAGATATTTACCTATAGTACAGACCCTAACCTATACAGCACCTATTCCTCTTAAGACACCTGGAGTATATAACCTGTATCTATAATCTTACCTCTAGTATCTCTGTTACCTACAGTATCTAGTATCTCTGTTACCTACAGTATCTAGTATCTCTGTTACCTACAGTATCTAGTATCTCTGTTACCTACAGTATCTAGTATCTCTGTTACCTACAGTATCTAGTCCCTCTGTTACCTACAGTATCTAGTCCCTCTGTTACCTACAGTATCTAGTATCTCTGTTACCTACAGTATCTAGTCCCTCTGTTACCTACAGTATCTAGTATCTCTGTTACCTACAGTATCTAGTCCCTCTGTTACCTACAGTATCTAGTATCTCTGTTACCTACAGTATCTAGTATCTCTGTTTCCTACAGTATCTAGTCCCTCTGTTACCTACAGTATCTAGAATCTCTGTTACCTACAGTATCTAGTCCCTCTGTTACCTACAGTATCTAGTATCTCTGTTACCTACAGTATCTAGTATCTCTGTTACTTACAGTATCTAGTCCCTCTGTTACCTACAGTATCTAGTCCCTCTGTTACCTACAGTATCTAGTATCTCTGTTACCTACAGTATCTAGCCCCTCTGTTACCTACAGTATCTAGTCCCTCTGTTACCTACAGTATCTAGCCCCTCTGTTACCTACAGTATCTAGTATCTCTGTTACCTACAGTATCTAGTATCTCTGTTACCTACAGTATCTAGTCCCTCTGTTACCTACAGTATCTAGTCCCTCTGTTACCTACAGTATCTAGCCCCTCTGTTACCTACAGTATCTAGTCCCTCTGTTACCTACAGTATCTAGTCCCTCTGTTACCTACAGTATCTAGTCCCTCTGTTACCTACAGTATCTTGTATCTCTGTTACCTACAGTATCTAGTATCTCTGTTACCTCCAGTATCTAGTATCTCTGTTACCTACAGTATCTAGTCCCTCTGTTACCTACAGTATCTAGTCCCTCTGTTACCTACAGTATCTAGTGTCTATGTTACCTACAGTATCTAGTATCTCTGTTACCTACAGTATCTAGTCCCTCTGTTACCTACAGTATCTAGTCCCTCTGTTACCTACAGTATCTAGTATCTCTGTTACCTACAGTATCTAGTATCTCTGTTACCTACAGTATCTACTATCTATGTTACCTACAGTATCTCTGTTACCTACAGTATCTAGTATCTCTGTTACCTACAGTATCTCTGTTTCCTACAGTATCTAGTCCCTCTGTTACCTACAGTATCTAGCCCCTCTGTTACCTACAGTATCTAGTATCTCTGTTACCTACAGTATCTAGTATCTCTGTTACCTACAGTATCTAGTATCTCTGTTACCTACAGTATCTAGTCCCTCTGTTACCAACAGTATCTAGTCCCTCTGTTACCTACAGTATCTAGTATCTCTGTTACCTACAGTATCTAGTATCTCTGTTACCTACAGTATCTAGTATCTCTGTTACCTACAGTATCTAGTCCCTCTGTTACCTACAGTATCTAGTATCTCTGTTACCTACAGTATCTAGTCCCTCTGTTACCTACAGTATCTAGTCCCTCTGTTACCTACAGTATCTAGACCCTCTGTTACCTACAGTATCTAGTCCTTCTGTTACCTACAGTATCTAGTCCCTCTGTTACCTACAGTAGCTAGTATCTCTGTTACCTACAGTAGCTAGTATCTCTGTTACCTACAGTATCTAGTATCTCTGTTACCTACAGTATCTCTGTTTCCTACAGTATCTAGTCCCTCTGTTACCTACAGTATCTAGCCCCTCTGTTACCTACAGTATCTAGTATCTCTGTTACCTACAGTATCTAGTATCTCTGTTACCTACAGTATCTAGTATCTCTGTTACCTACAGTATCTAGTCCCTCTGTTACCAACAGTATCTAGTATCTCTGTTACCTACAGTATCTAGTCCCTCTGTTACCTACAGTATCTAGTATCTCTGTTACCTACAGTATCTAGTATCTCTGTTACCTACAGTATCTAGTCCCTCTGTTACCTACAGTATCTAGTATCTCTGTTACCTACAGTATCTAAATAATAATAATATGCCATTTAGCAGACGCTTTTATCCAAAGCGACTTACAGTCGTACGTGCATACATTTTTCTTTGTCTATGGGTGGTCCCGGGGATCGAACCCACTACCTTGGCGTTACAAGCGCCGTGCTCTACCATAGTCCCTCTGTTACCTACAGTATCTAGCCCCTCTGTTACCTACAGTATCTAGTATCTCTGTTACCTACAGTATCTAGTATCTCTGTTACCTACAGTATCTAGTATCTCTGTTACCTACAGTATCTAGTCCCTCTGTTACCAACAGTATCTAGTCCCTCTGTTACCTACAGTATCTAGTATCTCTGTTACCTACAGTATCTAGTATCTCTGTTACCTACAGTATCTAGTATCTCTGTTACCTACAGTATCTAGTCCCTCTGTTACCTACAGTATCTAGTATCTCTGTTACCTACAGTATCTAGTCCCTCTGTTACCTACAGTATCTAGTCCCTCTGTTACCTACAGTATCTAGACCCTCTGTTACCTACAGTATCTAGTCCTTCTGTTACCTACAGTATCTAGTCCCTCTGTTACCTACAGTAGCTAGTATCTCTGTTACCTACAGTAGCTAGTATCTCTGTTACCTACAGTATCTAGTATCTCTGTTACCTACAGTATCTCTGTTTCCTACAGTATCTAGTCCCTCTGTTACCTACAGTATCTAGCCCCTCTGTTACCTACAGTATCTAGTATCTCTGTTACCTACAGTATCTAGTATCTCTGTTACCTACAGTATCTAGTATCTCTGTTACCTACAGTATCTAGTCCCTCTGTTACCAACAGTATCTAGTATCTCTGTTACCTACAGTATCTAGTCCCTCTGTTACCTACAGTATCTAGTATCTCTGTTACCTACAGTATCTAGTATCTCTGTTACCTACAGTATCTAGTCCCTCTGTTACCTACAGTATCTAGTATCTCTGTTACCTACAGTATCTAAATAATAATAATATGCCATTTAGCAGACGCTTTTATCCAAAGCGACTTACAGTCGTACGTGCATACATTTTTCTTTGTCTATGGGTGGTCCCGGGATCGAACCCACTACCTTGGCGTTACAAGCGCCGTGCTCTACCATAGTGCCTCTGTTACCTACAGTATCTAGTATCTCTGTTATCTACAGTATCTAGTATCTCTGTTACCTACAGTATCTAGTATCTCTGTTACCTACAGTATCTAGTATCTATGTTACCTACAGTATCTAGTCCCTCTGTTACCTACAGTATCTAGTATCTCTGTTACCTACAGTATCTAGTATCTCTGTTACCTACAGTATCTAGTATCTCTGTTACCTACAGTATCTAGTCCCTCTGTTACCTACAGTATCTAGCCCCTCTGTTACCTACAGTATCTAGTATCTCTGTTACCTACAGTATCTAGTATCTCTGTTACCTACAGTATCTAGTATCTCTGTTACCTACAGTATCTAGTATCTCTGTTACCTACAGTATCTAGCCCCTCTGTTACCTACAGTATCTAGTCCCTCTGTTACCTACAGTATCTAGTCCCTCTGTTACCTACAGTATCTAGCCCCTCTGTTACATACAGTATGTAGTCCCTCTGTTACCTACAGTATCTAGCCCCTCTGTTACCTACAGTATCTAGTATCTCTGTTACCTACAGTTTCTATTCCCTCTGTTACCTACAGTATCTAGTCCCTCTGTTACCTACAGTATCTAGTATCTCTGTTACCTACAGTATCTAGTATCTCTGTTACCTACAGTATCTAGCCCCTCTGTTACCTACAGTATCTAGCCCCTCTGTTACCTACAGTATCTAGTATCTCTGTTACCTACAGTATCTAGTATCTCTGTTACCTACAGTATCTAGTATCTCTGTTACCTACAGTATCTAGTATCTCTGTTACCTACAGTATCTAGCCCCTCTGTTACCTACAGTATCTAGTCCCTCTGTTACCTACAGTATCTAGTCCCTCTGTTACCTACAGTATCTAGTCCCTCTGTTACCTACAGTATCTTGTATCTCTGTTACCTACAGTATCTAGTATCTCTGTTACCTCCAGTATCTAGTATCTCTGTTACCTACAGTATCTAGTCCCTCTGTTACCTACAGTATCTAGTCCCTCTGTTACCTACAGTATCTAGTGTCTATGTTACCTACAGTATCTAGTATCTCTGTTACCTACAGTATCTAGTCCCTCTGTTACCTACAGTATCTAGTCCCTCTGTTACCTACAGTATCTAGTATCTCTGTTACCTACAGTATCTAGTATCTCTGTTACCTACAGTATCTACTATCTATGTTACCTACAGTATCTCTGTTACCTACAGTATCTAGTATCTCTGTTACCTACAGTATCTCTGTTTCCTACAGTATCTAGTCCCTCTGTTACCTACAGTATCTAGCCCCTCTGTTACCTACAGTATCTAGTATCTCTGTTACCTACAGTATCTAGTATCTCTGTTACCTACAGTATCTAGTATCTCTGTTACCTACAGTATCTAGTCCCTCTGTTACCAACAGTATCTAGTCCCTCTGTTACCTACAGTATCTAGTATCTCTGTTACCTACAGTATCTAGTATCTCTGTTACCTACAGTATCTAGTATCTCTGTTACCTACAGTATCTAGTCCCTCTGTTACCTACAGTATCTAGTATCTCTGTTACCTACAGTATCTAGTCCCTCTGTTACCTACAGTATCTAGTCCCTCTGTTACCTACAGTATCTAGACCCTCTGTTACCTACAGTATCTAGTCCTTCTGTTACCTACAGTATCTAGTCCCTCTGTTACCTACAGTAGCTAGTATCTCTGTTACCTACAGTAGCTAGTATCTCTGTTACCTACAGTATCTAGTATCTCTGTTACCTACAGTATCTCTGTTTCCTACAGTATCTAGTCCCTCTGTTACCTACAGTATCTAGCCCCTCTGTTACCTACAGTATCTAGTATCTCTGTTACCTACAGTATCTAGTATCTCTGTTACCTACAGTATCTAGTATCTCTGTTACCTACAGTATCTAGTCCCTCTGTTACCAACAGTATCTAGTATCTCTGTTACCTACAGTATCTAGTCCCTCTGTTACCTACAGTATCTAGTATCTCTGTTACCTACAGTATCTAGTATCTCTGTTACCTACAGTATCTAGTCCCTCTGTTACCTACAGTATCTAGTATCTCTGTTACCTACAGTATCTAAATAATAATAATATGCCATTTAGCAGACGCTTTTATCCAAAGCGACTTACAGTCGTGCGTGCATACATTTTTCTTTGTCTATGGGTGGTCCCGGGGATCGAACCCACTACCTTGGCGTTACAAGCGCCGTGCTCTACCATAGTGCCTCTGTTACCTACAGTATCTAGTATCTCTGTTATCTACAGTATCTAGTATCTCTGTTACCTACAGTATCTAGTATCTCTGTTACCTACAGTATCTAGTATCTATGTTACCTACAGTATCTAGTCCCTCTGTTACCTACAGTATCTAGTATCTCTGTTACCTACAGTATCTAGTATCTCTGTTACCTACAGTATCTAGTATCTCTGTTACCTACAGTATCTAGTCCCTCTGTTACCTACAGTATCTAGCCCCTCTGTTACCTACAGTATCTAGTATCTCTGTTACCTACAGTATCTAGTATCTCTGTTACCTACAGTATCTAGTATCTCTGTTACCTACAGTATCTAGTATCTCTGTTACCTACAGTATCTAGCCCCTCTGTTACCTACAGTATCTAGTCCCTCTGTTACCTACAGTATCTAGTCCCTCTGTTACCTACAGTATCTAGCCCCTCTGTTACATACAGTATGTAGTCCCTCTGTTACCTACAGTATCTAGCCCCTCTGTTACCTACAGTATCTAGTATCTCTGTTACCTACAGTTTCTATTCCCTCTGTTACCTACAGTATCTAGTCCCTCTGTTACCTACAGTATCTAGTATCTCTGTTACCTACAGTATCTAGTATCTCTGTTACCTACAGTATCTAGCCCCTCTGTTACCTACAGTATCTAGTCCCTCTGTTACCTACAGTATCTAGTATCTCTGTTACCTACAGTATCTAGTATCTCTGTTACCTCCAGTATCTAGTATCTCTGTTAACTACAGTATCTAGTCCCTCTGTTACCTACAGTATCTAGTCCCTCTGTTACCTACAGTATCTAGTATCTCTGTTACCTACAGTATCTAGTCCCTCTGTTACCTACAGTATCTAGTCCTCTGTTACCTACAGTATCTAGCATCTCTGTTACCTACAGTATCTAGTATCTCTGTTACCTCCAGTATCTAGTATCTCTGTTACCTACAGTATCTAGTCCCTCTGTTACCTACAGTATCTAGTCCCTCTGTTACCTACAGTATCTAGTATCTCTGTTACCTACAGTATCTAGTCCCTCTGTTACCTACAGTATCTAGTCCTCTGTTACCTACAGTATCTAGCATCTCTGTTACCTACAGTATCTAGTATCTCTGTTACCTACAGTATCTAGTCCCTCTGTTACCTACAGTATCTAGTCCCTCTGTTATCTATAGTATCTAGTCCCTCTGTTACCTACAGTATGTAGTATCTCTGTTACCTACAGTATATAGTCCCTCTGTTACCTATAGTATCTAGTCCCTCTGTTACCTACAGTATCTAGTCCCTCTGTTACCTACAGTATCTAGTATCTCTGTTACCTACAGTATCTAGTATCTCTGTTACCTACAGTATCTAGTCCCTCTGTTACCTACAGTATCTAGTCCCTCTGTTACCTACAGTATCTAGTATCTCTGTTACCTACAGTATCTAGTATCTCTGTTACCTACAGTATCTAGTCCCTCTGTTACCTACAGTATCTAGTATCTCTGTTACCTACAGTATCTAGTATCTCTGTTACCTACAGTATCTAGTATCTCTGTTACCTACAGTATCTAGTATATCTGTTACCTACAGTATCTAGTATCTCTGTTACCTACAGTATCTAGTCCCTCTGTTACCTACAGTATCTAGTCCCTCTGTTACCTACAGTATCTAGTCCCTCTGTTACCTACAGTATCTAGTCCCTTTGTTACCTACAGTATCTAGTATCTCTGTTACCTACAGTATCTAGTCCCTCTGTTACCTACAGTATCTAGTATCTCTGTTACCTACAGTATCTAGTCCCTCTGTTACCTACAGTATCTAGTCCCTCTGTTACCTACAGTATCTAGTCCCTCTGTTACCTACAGTATCTAGTCCCTCTGTTACCTACAGTATCTAGCCCCTCTGTTACCTACAGTATCTAGTCCGTCTGTTACCTACAGTATCTAGTATCTCTGTTACCTACAGTATCTAGTCCCTCTGTTACCTACAGTATCTAGTATATCTGTTACCTACAGTATCTAGTCCCTCTGTTACCTACAGTATCTAGTATCTCTGTTACCTACAGTATCTAGTATATCTGTTACCTACAGTATCTAGTCCCTCTGTTACCTACAGTATCTAGCCCCTCTGTTACCTACAGTATCTAGAATCTCTGTTACCTACAGTATCTAGTATATCTGTTACCTACAGTATCTAGTATCTCTGTTACCTACAGTATCTAGTATATCTGTTACCTACAGTATCTAGTCCCTCTGTTACCTACAGTATCTAGTCCCTCTGTTACCTACAGTATCTAGTATCTCTGTTACCTACAGTATCTAGTCCCTCTGTTACCTACAGTATCTAGTCCCTCTGTTACCTACAGTATCTAGCATCTCTGTTACCTACAGTATCTAGTATCTCTGTTACCTACAGTATCTAGTCCCTCTGTTACCTACAGTATCTAGTCCCTCTGTTACCTACAGTATCTAGTATCTCTGTTACCTACAGTATCTAGTCCCTCTGTTACCTACAGTATCTAGTCCCTCTGTTACCTACAGTATCTAGTATCTCTGTTACCTACAGTATCTAGTATCTCTGTTACCTACAGTATCTAGTCCCTCTGTTACCTACAGTATCTAGTCCCTCTGTTACATACAGTATCTAGTATCTCTGTTACCTACAGTATCTAGTATCTCTGTTACCTACAGTATCTAGTCCCTCTGTTACCTACAGTATCTAGTATCTCTGTTACCTACAGTATCTAGTATCTCTGTTACCTACAGTATCTATTATCTCTGTTACCTACAGTATCTAGTATCTCTGTTACCTACAGTATCTAGTCCCTCTGTTACCTACAGTATCTAGTATCTCTGTTACCTACAGTATCTAGCCCCTCTGTTACCTACAGTATCTAGTCCCTCTGTTACCTACAGTATCTAGTCCCTCTGTTACCTACAGTATCTAGTCCCTTGTTACCTACAGTATCTAGTATCTCTGTTACCTACAGTATCTAGTCCCTCTGTTACATACAGTATCTAGTATCTCTGTTACCTACAGTATCTAGTCCCTCTGTTACCTACAGTATCTAGTCCCTCTGTTACCTACAGTATCTAGTCCCTCTGTTACCTACAGTATCTAGTCCCTCTGTTACCTACAGTATCTAGCCCCTCTGTTACCTACAGTATCTAGTCCGTCTGTTACCTACAGTATCTAGTATCTCTGTTACCTACAGTATCTAGTCCCTCTGTTACCTACAGTATCTAGTATCTCTGTTACCTACAGTATCTAGTCCCTCTGTTACCTACAGTATCTAGTCCCTCTGTTACCTACAGTATCTAGTATCTCTGTTACCTACAGTATCTAGTCCCTCTGTTACCTACAGTATCTAGTATCTCTGTTACCTACAGTATCTCTGTTACCTATAGTATCTAGTATCTCTGTTACCTACAGTATCTAGTATCTCTGTTACCTACAGTATCTAGTCCCTCTGTTACCTACAGTATCTAGTATCTCTGTTACCTACAGTATCTAAATAATAATAATATGCCATTTAGCAGACGCTTTTATCCAAAGCGACTTACAGTCGTGCGTGCATACATTTTTCTTTGTCTATGGGTGGTCCCGGGGATCGAACCCACTACCTTGGCGTTACAAGCGCCGTGCTCTACCATAGTGCCTCTGTTACCTACAGTATCTAGTATCTCTGTTATCTACAGTATCTAGTATCTCTGTTACCTACAGTATCTAGTATCTCTGTTACCTACAGTATCTAGTATCTATGTTACCTACAGTATCTAGTCCCTCTGTTACCTACAGTATCTAGTATCTCTGTTACCTACAGTATCTAGTATCTCTGTTACCTACAGTATCTAGTATATCTGTTACCTACAGTATCTAGTCCCTCTGTTACCTACAGTATCTAGCCCCTCTGTTACCTACAGTATCTAGTATCTCTGTTACCTACAGTATCTAGTATCTCTGTTACCTACAGTATCTAGTATCTCTGTTACCTACAGTATCTAGTATCTCTGTTACCTACAGTATCTAGCCCCTCTGTTACCTACAGTATCTAGTCCCTCTGTTACCTACAGTATCTAGTCCCTCTGTTACCTACAGTATCTAGCCCCTCTGTTACATACAGTATGTAGTCCCTCTGTTACCTACAGTATCTAGCCCCTCTGTTACCTACAGTATCTAGTATCTCTGTTACCTACAGTTTCTATTCCCTCTGTTACCTACAGTATCTAGTCCCTCTGTTACCTACAGTATCTAGTATCTCTGTTACCTACAGTATCTAGTATCTCTGTTACCTACAGTATCTAGCCCCTCTGTTACCTACAGTATCTAGTCCCTCTGTTACCTACAGTATCTAGTATCTCTGTTACCTACAGTATCTAGTATCTCTGTTACCTCCAGTATCTAGTATCTCTGTTACCTACAGTATCTAGTCCCTCTGTTACCTACAGTATCTAGTCCCTCTGTTACCTACAGTATCTAGTATCTCTGTTACCTACAGTATCTAGTCCCTCTGTTACCTACAGTATCTAGTCCTCTGTTACCTACAGTATCTAGCATCTCTGTTACCTACAGTATCTAGTATCTCTGTTACCTACAGTATCTAGTCCCTCTGTTACCTACAGTATCTAGTCCCTCTGTTACCTACAGTATCTAGTCCCTCTGTTACCTACAGTATCTAGTATCTCTGTTACCTACAGTATCTAGTATCTCTGTTACCTACAGTATCTAGTCCCTCTGTTACCTACAGTATCTAGTCCCTCTGTTACCTACAGTATCTAGTATCTCTGTTACCTACAGTATCTAGTATCTCTGTTACCTACAGTATCTAGTCCCTCTGTTACCTACAGTATCTAGTATCTCTGTTACCTACAGTATCTAGTATCTCTGTTACCTACAGTATCTAGTATCTCTGTTACCTACAGTATCTAGTATCTCTGTTACCTCCAGTATCTAGTATCTCTGTTACCTACAGTATCTAGTCCCTCTGTTACCTACAGTATCTAGTCCCTCTGTTACCTACAGTATCTAGTATCTCTGTTACCTACAGTATCTAGTCCCTCTGTTACCTACAGTATCTAGTCCCTCTGTTACCTACAGTATCTAGTATCTCTGTTACCTACAGTATCTAGTCCCTCTGTTACCTACAGTATCTAGCCCCTCTGTTACCTACAGTATCTAGTATCTCTGTTACCTACAGTATCTAGTATCTCTGTTACCTACAGTATCTAGTATCTCTGTTACCTACAGTATCTAGTATCTCTGTTACCTACAGTATCTAGCCCCTCTGTTACCTACAGTATCTAGTCCATCTGTTACCTACAGTATCTAGTCCCTCTGTTACCTACAGTATCTAGCCCCTCTGTTACATACAGTATCTAGTCCCTCTGTTACCTACAGTATCTAGCCCCTCTGTTACCTACAGTATCTAGTATCTCTGTTACCTACAGTTTCTATTCCCTCTGTTACCTACAGTATCTAGTCCCTCTGTTACCTACAGTATCTAGTATCTCTGTTACCTACAGTATCTAGTATCTCTGTTACCTACAGTATCTAGCCCCTCTGTTACCTACAGTATCTAGTCCCTCTGTTACCTACAGTATCTAGTATCTCTGTTACCTACAGTATCTAGTATCTCTGTTACCTACAGTATCTAGTATCTCTGTTACCTACAGTATCTAGTCCCTCTGTTACCTACAGTATCTAGTCCCTCTGTTACCTACAGTATCTAGTATCTCTGTTACCTACAGTATCTAGTCCCTCTGTTACCTACAGTATCTAGTCCCTCTGTTACCTACAGTATCTAGCATCTCTGTTACCTACAGTATCTAGTATCTCTGTTACCTACAGTATCTAGTCCCTCTGTTACCTACAGTATCTAGTCCCTCTGTTACCTACAGTATCTAGTCCCTCTGTTACCTACAGTATCTAGTATCTCTGTTACCTACAGTATCTAGTATCTCTGTTACCTACAGTATCTAGTCCCTCTGTTACCTACAGTATCTAGTCCCTCTGTTACCTACAGTATCTAGTATCTCTGTTACCTACAGTATCTAGTATCTCTGTTACCTACAGTATCTAGTCCCTCTGTTACCTACAGTATCTAGTATCTCTGTTACCTACAGTATCTAGTATCTCTGTTACCTACAGTATCTAGTATCTCTGTTACCTACAGTATCTAGTATCTCTGTTACCTCCAGTATCTAGTATCTCTGTTACCTACAGTATCTAGTCCCTCTGTTACCTACAGTATCTAGTCCCTCTGTTATCTATAGTATCTAGTCCCTCTGTTACCTACAGTATGTAGTATCTCTGTTACCTACAGTATATAGTCCCTCTGTTACCTACAGTATCTAGTCCCTCTGTTACCTACAGTATCTAGTCCTCTGTTACCTACAGTATCTAGTATCTCTGTTACCTACAGTATCTAGTATCTCTGTTACCTACAGTATCTAGTCCCTCTGTTACCTACAGTATCTAGTCCCTCTGTTACCTACAGTATCTAGTATCTCTGTTACCTACAGTATCTAGTATCTCTGTTACCTACAGTATCTAGTCCCTCTGTTACCTACAGTATCTAGTATCTCTGTTACCTACAGTATCTAGTATCTCTGTTACCTACAGTATCTAGTATCTCTGTTACCTACAGTATCTAGTATCTCTGTTACCTACAGTATCTAGTCTCTCTGTTACCTACAGTATCTAGTCCCTCTGTTACCTACAGTATCTAGTCCCTCTGTTACCTACAGTATCTAGTCCCTCTGTTACCTACAGTATCTAGTCCCTCTGTTACCTACAGTATCTAGTATCTCTGTTACCTACAGTATCTAGTCCCTCTGTTACCTACAGTATCTAGTATCTCTGTTACCTACAGTATCTAGTCCCTCTGTTACCTACAGTATCTAGTCCCTCTGTTACCTACAGTATCTAGTCCCTCTGTTACCTACAGTATCTAGTCCCTCTGTTACCTACAGTATCTAGCCCCTCTGTTACCTACAGTATCTAGTCCGTCTGTTACCTACAGTATCTAGTATCTCTGTTACCTACAGTATCTAGTCCCTCTGTTACCTACAGTATCTAGTATATCTGTTACCTACAGTATCTAGTCCCTCTGTTACCTACAGTATCTAGTATCTCTGTTACCTACAGTATCTAGTATCTCTGTTACCTACAGTATCTAGTCCCTCTGTTACCTACAGTATCTAGTCCCTCTGTTACCTACAGTATCTAGTCCTCTGTTACCTACAGTATCTAGCATCTCTGTTACCTACAGTATCTAGTATCTCTGTTACCTACAGTATCTAGTCCCTCTGTTACCTACAGTATCTAGTCCCTCTGTTACCTACAGTATCTAGTCCCTCTGTTACCTACAGTATCTAGTATCTCTGTTACCTACAGTATCTAGTATCTCTGTTACCTACAGTATCTAGTCCCTCTGTTACCTACAGTATCTAGTCCCTCTGTTACCTACAGTATCTAGTATCTCTGTTACCTACAGTATCTAGTATCTCTGTTACCTACAGTATCTAGTCCCTCTGTTACCTACAGTATCTAGTATCTCTGTTACCTACAGTATCTAGTATCTCTGTTACCTACAGTATCTAGTATCTCTGTTACCTACAGTATCTAGTATCTCTGTTACCTCCAGTATCTAGTATCTCTGTTACCTACAGTATCTAGTCCCTCTGTTACCTACAGTATCTAGTCCCTCTGTTATCTACAGTATCTAGTCCCTCTGTTACCTACAGTATCTAGTATCTCTGTTACCTACAGTATATAGTCCCTCTGTTACCTATAGTATCTAGTCCCTCTGTTACCTACAGTATCTAGTCCCTCTGTTACCTACAGTATCTAGTATCTCTGTTACCTACAGTATCTAGTATCTCTGTTACCTACAGTATCTAGCCCCTCTGTTACCTACAGTATCTAGTCCCTCTGTTACCTACAGTATCTAGTATCTCTGTTACCTACAGTATCTAGTATCTCTGTTACCTCCAGTATCTAGTATCTCTGTTACCTACAGTATCTAGTCCCTCTGTTACCTACAGTATCTAGTCCCTCTGTTACCTACAGTATCTAGTATCTCTGTTACCTACAGTATCTAGTCCCTCTGTTACCTACAGTATCTAGTCCCTCTGTTACCTACAGTATCTAGCATCTCTGTTACCTACAGTATCTAGTATCTCTGTTACCTACAGTATCTAGTCCCTCTGTTACCTACAGTATCTAGTCCCTCTGTTACCTACAGTATCTAGTCCCTCTGTTACCTACAGTATCTAGTATCTCTGTTACCTACAGTATCTAGTATCTCTGTTACCTACAGTATCTAGTCCCTCTGTTACCTACAGTATCTAGTCCCTCTGTTACCTACAGTATCTAGTATCTCTGTTACCTACAGTATCTAGTATCTCTGTTACCTACAGTATCTAGTCCCTCTGTTACCTACAGTATCTAGTATCTCTGTTACCTACAGTATCTAGTATCTCTGTTACCTACAGTATCTAGTATCTCTGTTACCTACAGTATCTAGTATCTCTGTTACCTCCAGTATCTAGTATCTCTGTTACCTACAGTATCTAGTCCCTCTGTTACCTACAGTATCTAGTCCCTCTGTTATCTATAGTATCTAGTCCCTCTGTTACCTACAGTATGTAGTATCTCTGTTACCTACAGTATATAGTCCCTCTGTTACCTATAGTATCTAGTCCCTCTGTTACCTACAGTATCTAGTCCCTCTGTTACCTACAGTATCTAGTATCTCTGTTACCTACAGTATCTAGTATCTCTGTTACCTACAGTATCTAGTCCCTCTGTTACCTACAGTATCTAGTCCCTCTGTTACCTACAGTATCTAGTATCTCTGTTACCTACAGTATCTAGTATCTCTGTTACCTACAGTATCTAGTCCCTCTGTTACCTACAGTATCTAGTATCTCTGTTACCTACAGTATCTAGTATCTCTGTTACCTACAGTATCTAGTATCTCTGTTACCTACAGTATCTAGTATATCTGTTACCTACAGTATCTAGTATCTCTGTTACCTACAGTATCTAGTCCCTCTGTTACCTACAGTATCTAGTCCCTCTGTTAACTACATTATCTAGTCCCTCTGTTACCTACAGTATCTAGTCCCTTTGTTACCTACAGTATCTAGTATCTCTGTTACCTACAGTATCTAGTCCCTCTGTTACCTACAGTATCTAGTATCTCTGTTACCTACAGTATCTAGTCCCTCTGTTACCTACAGTATCTAGTCCCTCTGTTACCTACAGTATCTAGTCCCTCTGTTACCTACAGTATCTAGTCCCTCTGTTACCTACAGTATCTAGCCCCTCTGTTACCTACAGTATCTAGTCCGTCTGTTACCTACAGTATCTAGTATCTCTGTTACCTACAGTATCTAGTCCCTCTGTTACCTACAGTATCTAGTATATCTGTTACCTACAGTATCTAGTCCCTCTGTTACCTACAGTATCTAGTATCTCTGTTACCTACAGTATCTAGTATCTCTGTTACCTACAGTATCTAGTCCCTCTGTTACCTACAGTATCTAGCCCCTCTGTTACCTACAGTATCTAGAATCTCTGTTACCTACAGTATCTAGTATATCTGTTACCTACATTATCTAGTATCTCTGTTACCTACAGTATCTAGTATATCTGTTACCTACAGTATCTAGTATCTCTGTTACCTACAGTATCTAGTATATCTGTTACCTACAGTATCTAGTATCTCTGTTACCTACAGTATCTAGTCCCTCTGTTACCTACAGTATCTAGTCCCTCTGTTAACTACATTATCTAGTCCCTCTGTTACCTACAGTATCTAGTCCCTTTGTTACCTACAGTATCTAGTATCTCTGTTACCTACAGTATCTAGTCCCTCTGTTACCTACAGTATCTAGTATCTCTGTTACCTACAGTATCTAGTCCCTCTGTTACCTACAGTATCTAGTCCCTCTGTTACCTACAGTATCTAGTCCCTCTGTTACCTACAGTATCTAGTCCCTCTGTTACCTACAGTATCTAGCCCCTCTGTTACCTACAGTATCTAGTCCGTCTGTTACCTACAGTATCTAGTATCTCTGTTACCTACAGTATCTAGTCCCTCTGTTACCTACAGTATCTAGTATATCTGTTACCTACAGTATCTAGTCCCTCTGTTACCTACAGTATCTAGTATCTCTGTTACCTACAGTATCTAGTATCTCTGTTACCTACAGTATCTAGTCCCTCTGTTACCTACAGTATCTAGCCCTCTGTTACCTACAGTATCTAGAATCTCTGTTACCTACAGTATCTAGTATATCTGTTACCTACATTATCTAGTATCTCTGTTACCTACAGTATCTAGTATATCTGTTACCTACAGTATCTAGTCCCTCTGTTACCTACAGTATCTAGTCCCTCTGTTACCTACAGTATCTAGTATCTCTGTTACCTACAGTATCTAGTCCCTCTGTTACCTACAGTATCTAGTCCCTCTGTTACCTACAGTATCTAGCATCTCTGTTACCTACAGTATCTAGTATCTCTGTTACCTACAGTATCTAGTCCCTCTGTTACCTACAGTATCTAGTCCCTCTGTTACCTACAGTATCTAGTATCTCTGTTACCTACAGTATCTAGTCCCTCTGTTACCTACAGTATCTAGTCCCTCTGTTACCTACAGTATCTAGTATCTCTGTTACCTACAGTATCTAGTATCTCTGTTACCTACAGTATCTAGTCCCTCTGTTACCTACAGTATCTAGTCCCTCTGTTACATACAGTATCTAGTATCTCTGTTACCTACAGTATCTAGTATCTCTGTTACCTACAGTATCTAGTCCCTCTGTTACCTACAGTATCTAGTATCTCTGTTACCTACAGTATCTAGTATCTCTGTTACCTACAGTATCTATTATCTCTGTTACCTACAGTATCTAGTATCTCTGTTACCTACAGTATCTAGTCCCTCTGTTACCTACAGTATCTAGTATCTCTGTTACCTACAGTATCTAGCCCCTCTGTTACCTACAGTATCTAGTCCCTCTGTTACCTACAGTATCTAGTCCCTCTGTTACCTACAGTATCTAGTCCCTTTGTTACCTACAGTATCTAGTATCTCTGTTACCTACAGTATCTAGTCCCTCTGTTACATACAGTATCTAGTATCTCTGTTACCTACAGTATCTAGTCCCTCTGTTACCTACAGTATCTAGTCCCTCTGTTACCTACAGTATCTAGTCCCTCTGTTACCTACGGTATCTAGTCCCTCTGTTACCTACAGTATCTAGCCCCTCTGTTACCTACAGTATCTAGTCCGTCTGTTACCTACAGTATCTAGTATCTCTGTTACCTACAGTATCTAGTCCCTCTGTTACCTACAGTATCTAGTCCCTCTGTTACCTACAGTATCTAGTCCCTCTGTTACCTACAGTATCTAGTCCCTCTGTTACCTACAGTATCTAGTATCTCTGTTACCTACAGTATCTAGTCCCTCTGTTACCTACAGTATCTAGTCCTCTGTTACCTACAGTATCTAGCATCTCTGTTACCTACAGTATCTAGTATCTCTGTTACCTACAGTATCTAGTCCCTCTGTTACCTACAGTATCTAGTCCCTCTGTTACCTACAGTATCTAGTCCCTCTGTTACCTACAGTATCTAGTATCTCTGTTACCTACAGTATCTAGTATCTCTGTTACCTACAGTATCTAGTCCCTCTGTTACCTACAGTATCTAGTCCTCTGTTACCTACAGTATCTAGTATCTCTGTTACCTACAGTATCTAGTATCTCTGTTACCTACAGTATCTAGTCCCTCTGTTACCTACAGTATCTAGTATCTCTGTTACCTACAGTATCTAGTATCTCTGTTACCTACAGTATCTAGTATCTCTGTTACCTACAGTATCTAGTATCTCTGTTACCTCCAGTATCTAGTATCTCTGTTACCTACAGTATCTAGTCCCTCTGTTACCTACAGTATCTAGTCCCTCTGTTACCTACAGTATCTAGTATCTCTGTTACCTACAGTATCTAGTCCCTCTGTTACCTACAGTATCTAGTCCTCTGTTACCTACAGTATCTAGTATCTCTGTTACCTACAGTATCTAGTCCCTCTGTTACCTACAGTATCTAGTCCCTCTGTTATCTATAGTATCTAGTCCCTCTGTTACCTACAGTATGTAGTATCTCTGTTACCTACAGTATATAGTCCCTCTGTTACCTATAGTATCTAGTCCCTCTGTTACCTACAGTATCTAGTCCCTCTGTTACCTACAGTATCTAGTATCTCTGTTACCTACAGTATCTAGTATCTCTGTTACCTACAGTATCTAGTCCCTCTGTTACCTACAGTATCTAGTCCCTCTGTTACCTACAGTATCTAGTATCTCTGTTACCTACAGTATCTAGTATCTCTGTTACCTACAGTATCTAGTCCCTCTGTTACCTACAGTATCTAGTATCTCTGTTACCTACAGTATCTAGTATCTCTGTTACCTACAGTATCTAGTATCTCTGTTACCTACAGTATCTAGTATATCTGTTACCTACAGTATCTAGTATCTCTGTTACCTACAGTATCTAGTCCCTCTGTTACCTACAGTATCTAGTCCCTCTGTTACCTACAGTATCTAGTCCCTCTGTTACCTACAGTATCTAGTCCCTTTGTTACCTACAGTATCTAGTATCTCTGTTACCTACAGTATCTAGTCCCTCTGTTACCTACAGTATCTAGTATCTCTGTTACCTACAGTATCTAGTCCCTCTGTTACCTACAGTATCTAGTCCCTCTGTTACCTACAGTATCTAGTCCCTCTGTTACCTACAGTATCTAGTCCCTCTGTTACCTACAGTATCTAGCCCCTCTGTTACCTACAGTATCTAGTCCGTCTGTTACCTACAGTATCTAGTATCTCTGTTACCTACAGTATCTAGTCCCTCTGTTACCTACAGTATCTAGTATATCTGTTACCTACAGTATCTAGTCCCTCTGTTACCTACAGTATCTAGTATCTCTGTTACCTACAGTATCTAGTATCTCTGTTACCTACAGTATCTAGTCCCTCTGTTACCTACAGTATCTAGCCCCTCTGTTACCTACAGTATCTAGAATCTCTGTTACCTACAGTATCTAGTATATCTGTTACCTACAGTATCTAGTATCTCTGTTACCTACAGTATCTAGTATATCTGTTACCTACAGTATCTAGTCCCTCTGTTACCTACAGTATCTAGTCCCTCTGTTACCTACAGTATCTAGTATCTCTGTTACCTACAGTATCTAGTCCCTCTGTTACCTACAGTATCTAGTCCCTCTGTTACCTACAGTATCTAGCATCTCTGTTACCTACAGTATCTAGTATCTCTGTTACCTACAGTATCTAGTCCCTCTGTTACCTACAGTATCTAGTCCCTCTGTTACCTACAGTATCTAGTATCTCTGTTACCTACAGTATCTAGTCCCTCTGTTACCTACAGTATCTAGTCCCTCTGTTACCTACAGTATCTAGTATCTCTGTTACCTACAGTATCTAGTATCTCTGTTACCTACAGTATCTAGTCCCTCTGTTACCTACAGTATCTAGTCCCTCTGTTACATACAGTATCTAGTATCTCTGTTACCTACAGTATCTAGTATCTCTGTTACCTACAGTATCTAGTCCCTCTGTTACCTACAGTATCTAGTATCTCTGTTACCTACAGTATCTAGTATCTCTGTTACCTACAGTATCTATTATCTCTGTTACCTACAGTATCTAGTATCTCTGTTACCTACAGTATCTAGCCCTCTGTTACCTACAGTATCTAGTCCCTCTGTTACCTACAGTATCTAGTCCCTCTGTTACCTACAGTATCTAGTCCCTTTGTTACCTACAGTATCTAGTATCTCTGTTACCTACAGTATCTAGTCCCTCTGTTACATACAGTATCTAGTATCTCTGTTACCTACAGTATCTAGTCCCTCTGTTACCTACAGTATCTAGTCCCTCTGTTACCTACAGTATCTAGTCCCTCTGTTACCTACGGTATCTAGTCCCTCTGTTACCTACAGTATCTAGCCCCTCTGTTACCTACAGTATCTAGTCCGTCTGTTACCTACAGTATCTAGTATCTCTGTTACCTACAGTATCTAGTCCCTCTGTTACCTACAGTATCTAGTATCTCTGTTACCTACAGTATCTAGTCCCTCTGTTACCTACAGTATCTAGTCCCTCTGTTACCTACGGTATCTAGTCCCTCTGTTACCTACAGTATCTAGCCCCTCTGTTACCTACAGTATCTAGTCCGTCTGTTACCTACAGTATCTAGTATCTCTGTTACCTACAGTATCTAGTCCCTCTGTTACCTACAGTATCTAGTCCCTCTGTTACCTACAGTATCTAGTCCCTCTGTTACCTACATTATCTAGTCCCTCTGTTACCTACAGTATCTAGTATCTCTGTTACCTACAGTATCTAGTCCCTCTGTTACCTACAGTATCTAGTCCTCTGTTACCTACAGTATCTAGCATCTCTGTTACCTACAGTATCTAGTATCTCTGTTACCTACAGTATCTAGTCCCTCTGTTACCTACAGTATCTAGTCCCTCTGTTACCTACAGTATCTAGTCCCTCTGTTACCTACAGTATCTAGTATCTCTGTTACCTACAGTATCTAGTATCTCTGTTACCTACAGTATCTAGTCCCTCTGTTACCTACAGTATCTAGTCCCTCTGTTACCTACAGTATCTAGTATCTCTGTTACCTACAGTATCTAGTATCTCTGTTACCTACAGTATCTAGTCCCTCTGTTACCTACAGTATCTAGTATCTCTGTTACCTACAGTATCTAGTATCTCTGTTACCTACAGTATCTAGTATCTCTGTTACCTACAGTATCTAGTATCTCTGTTACCTCCAGTATCTAGTATCTCTGTTACCTACAGTATCTAGTCCCTCTGTTACCTACAGTATCTAGTCCCTCTGTTACCTACAGTATCTAGTATCTCTGTTACCTACAGTATCTAGTCCCTCTGTTACCTACAGTATCTAGTCCTCTGTTACCTACAGTATCTAGTATCTCTGTTACCTACAGTATCTAGTCCCTCTGTTACCTACAGTATCTAGTCCCTCTGTTATCTATAGTATCTAGTCCCTCTGTTACCTACAGTATGTAGTATCTCTGTTACCTACAGTATATAGTCCCTCTGTTACCTATAGTATCTAGTCCCTCTGTTACCTACAGTATCTAGTCCCTCTGTTACCTACAGTATCTAGTATCTCTGTTATCTACAGTATCTAGTATCTCTGTTACCTACAGTATCTAGTCCCTCTGTTACCTACAGTATCTAGTCCCTCTGTTACCTACAGTATCTAGTATCTCTGTTACCTACAGTATCTAGTATCTCTGTTACCTACAGTATCTAGTCCCTCTGTTACCTACAGTATCTAGTATCTCTGTTACCTACAGTATCTAGTATCTCTGTTACCTACAGTATCTAGTATCTCTGTTACCTACAGTATCTAGTATATCTGTTACCTACAGTATCTAGTATCTCTGTTACCTACAGTATCTAGTCCCTCTGTTACCTACAGTATCTAGTCCCTCTGTTACCTACAGTATCTAGTCCCTCTGTTACCTACAGTATCTAGTCCCTTTGTTACCTACAGTATCTAGTATCTCTGTTACCTACAGTATCTAGTCCCTCTGTTACCTACAGTATCTAGTATCTCTGTTACCTACAGTATCTAGTCCCTCTGTTACCTACAGTATCTAGTCCCTCTGTTACCTACAGTATCTAGTCCCTCTGTTACCTACAGTATCTAGTCCCTCTGTTACCTACAGTATCTAGCCCCTCTGTTACCTACAGTATCTAGTCCGTCTGTTACCTACAGTATCTAGTATCTCTGTTACCTACAGTATCTAGTCCCTCTGTTACCTACAGTATCTAGTATATCTGTTACCTACAGTATCTAGTCCCTCTGTTACCTACAGTATCTAGTATCTCTGTTACCTACAGTATCTAGTATCTCTGTTACCTACAGTATCTAGTCCCTCTGTTACCTACAGTATCTAGCCCCTCTGTTACCTACAGTATCTAGAATCTCTGTTACCTACAGTATCTAGTATATCTGTTACCTACAGTATCTAGTATCTCTGTTACCTACAGTATCTAGTATATCTGTTACCTACAGTATCTAGTCCCTCTGTTACCTACAGTATCTAGTCCCTCTGTTACCTACAGTATCTAGTATCTCTGTTACCTACAGTATCTAGTCCCTCTGTTACCTACAGTATCTAGTCCCTCTGTTACCTACAGTATCTAGTATCTCTGTTACCTACAGTATCTAGTATCTCTGTTACCTACAGTATCTAGTCCCTCTGTTACCTACAGTATCTAGTCCCTCTGTTACATACAGTATCTAGTATCTCTGTTACCTACAGTATCTAGTATCTCTGTTACCTACAGTATCTAGTCCCTCTGTTACCTACAGTATCTAGTATCTCTGTTACCTACAGTATCTAGTATCTCTGTTACCTACAGTATCTAGTCCCTCTGTTACCTACAGTATCTAGTCCCTCTGTTACCTACAGTATCTAGTATCTCTGTTACCTACAGTATCTAGTCCCTCTGTTACCTACAGTATCTAGTCCCTCTGTTACCTACAGTATCTAGTATCTCTGTTACCTACAGTATCTAGTATCTCTGTTACCTACAGTATCTAGTCCCTCTGTTACCTACAGTATCTAGTCCCTCTGTTACATACAGTATCTAGTATCTCTGTTACCTACAGTATCTAGTATCTCTGTTACCTACAGTATCTAGTCCCTCTGTTACCTACAGTATCTAGTATCTCTGTTACCTACAGTATCTAGTATCTCTGTTACCTACAGTATCTATTATCTCTGTTACCTACAGTATCTAGTATCTCTGTTACCTACAGTATCTAGCCCCTCTGTTACCTACAGTATCTAGTCCCTCTGTTACCTACAGTATCTAGTCCCTCTGTTACCTACAGTATCTAGTCCCTTTGTTACCTACAGTATCTAGTATCTCTGTTACCTACAGTATCTAGTCCCTCTGTTACATACAGTATCTAGTATCTCTGTTACCTACAGTATCTAGTCCCTCTGTTACCTACAGTATCTAGTCCCTCTGTTACCTACAGTATCTAGTCCCTCTGTTACCTACGGTATCTAGTCCCTCTGTTACCTACAGTATCTAGCCCCTCTGTTACCTACAGTATCTAGTCCCGTCTGTTACCTACAGTATCTAGTATCTCTGTTACCTACAGTATCTAGTCCCTCTGTTACCTACAGTATCTAGTCCCTCTGTTACCTACAGTATCTAGTATCTCTGTTACCTACAGTATCTAGTCCCTCTGTTACCTACAGTATCTAGTATCTCTGTTACCTACAGTATCTCTGTTACCTACAGTATCTAGTATCTCTGTTACCTACAGTATCTAGTACCTCTGTAGTCCTTTGCTCAAATGACAACGTTTGATTTCTAGACAGCCTACTTTAACCATGGTGGAAATGACTACTTTATCTGCAGGATAGCCTGAAGGACTAACAGGACTTTCTTCAATTCAGCTTTTGTGTCCAAAAATAGCTAATAACTCACCATGGGACGGTGCAGAATTGGCAGCACATGGCAGGCTGACTGGTCACTGTGACAACTACCACAGAGAAGGAAGCACATCACACACAATGAGAGCTGTGGGGAACCGGGGGAGAAGGACCTTATTGAGTCACTCTCACATCCACACAGTCTGGTTTACATTTACATTTTAGTCATTTAGCAGACGCTCTTATCCAGAGCGATTTACAGTTACTGAGTGCATACATTTTCATACTGGCCCCCCCCGTGGGAAACGAACCCACAACCCTGGCGTTGCAAGCACCATGCTCTACTAACTGAGCTGCACGGGGCCACGGTTTAGATCATGTACACTGATGAAAAATATAAACCCAACATGCAACAATTTCAAAGATTTTACTGGGTTACAGTTAATATAAGGAGATCAGTCAATTTAAATGAATTCATTAGTCCCCTAATCTATGGATTGCACATTACTGGGAATACAGATATGCATCTGTTGGTCACAGATACCTTTAAAAAAGGTAGGGGCGTGGATCAGACAACCAGTCAGTATCTAGTGTGACCACCATTTGCCTCATGCAGCGCAACACATCTCCTTCACATAGAGTTGATCAGGCTGTTGATTGTGGCCTGTGGAATGTTGTCCCACACCTCTTCAATGGCTGTGTGAAGTTGCTGGATATCGGCGGGAACTGGAACACGCTGTCGTACACGTTGATCCAGAGCAACCCAAACATGCTTAATGGGTGACACGTCTGGTGAGTATGCAGGCCATGGAAGAACTGGGACATTTTCAGCTTCCAGGAATTGTGTACAGACCCTTGCGACATGGGGCCGTGCATTATCATGCTGAAACATTAGTTGATGGCGGCAAATGAATGGCACGACAATGGGCCTCAGAATCTCATCACGGTATTTCTGTGCATTCAAATTGCCATCGATAAAATGCAATGATGTTTGTTGTCCGTAAATTATGCCTGCCCATACCATAACCCCACTGCCACAATGGGGCACTCTGTTCACAACTTTGACATCAGCAAACCGCTCGCCCACACGTGGTCTGCGGTTGTGAGGCCTGGTTGGACGTACTGCCAAATTCTCTAAAACAACGTTGGAGGTGGCTTATGGTAGAGAAATAAACATTAAATTATCTGGCAACAGCTCTGGTGGACATTCCTGCAGTCAGCATGCCAATTACACGCTACCTTTACGTATGGGTGGTCCTCTGTAGCTCAATTGGTAGAGCATGGCGCTTGTAACGCCAGGGTAGTGGGTTCGATCCCCAGGACCACCCATACGTAAAAATATATGCACACATGAATGCAAGTCGCTTTGGATAAAAGCGTCTGCTAAATGGCATATTATTGTATTATTACCTCAAAACTTTAGACATCTGTGGCATTGTGTTGTGTGACAAAACTGCACATTTTAATGTGGCCTTTTATTGTCCCCAGCCAAGGTGCACCTGTGTAATGATCATGCTATTTAATCAGCTTCTTGATAGTGAGAAATGCTCACTAACAGGGATATAAACAAATTTGTGCACAAAGTCTGAGAGAAATACGCTTTTTGTGAGTATGGAACATTTCTGGGATCCATGAAACATGGGACAAAAATGTTACGTTGATATTTTTGTTCAGTGTAGTTTTCTCTCTCTCTCTCTCTCTCTCTCTCTCTCTCTCTCTCTCTCTCTCTCTCTCTCTCTCTCTCTCTCTCTCTCTCTCTCTCTCGCTCATGCACACACACTCCTATAGACCCACTCTGTTTCTCTCTCTCCTCCTACCAGGTCCCATTACTCATCCTATGACAGCCCTGAATTCACCTCAGCACTAAGGTATGCTGAAGGTTAAAGTCAAACTTTACACATATTAAATGTATACAGGCAGGGATTTTACAATACAAAATATCTACTGTATTCACACTAAGGTCAAAGCTTTACAGGAAGATTAGGGTTAGAGACTAACCCTGTTTGCAGATAATCTGCAACTTTTCTATTTTTACATTTACAGTCATTTAGCAGACACTCTTATCCAAAGCAACTTACAGTTAGTGAGTGCATACATTATTATTTTATATATTTTTCATACTGGCCCCCCGTGGGAATCGAAACCACAACCCTGGCGTTGCAAACACCATGCTCTACCAACTGAGCTACATCCCTGCCGGCCATTCCCTCCCCTACCCTGGACAACACTGGGCCAATTATGCGCCGCCCCATGGGTGTCCCGTTCACGGCCGGCTACGACAGAGCCTGGATTCGAACCAGGATCTCTAGTGGCACAGCTTAGACCACTGTGCCACTCGGGAGTAGGGTGCTATTTGGGTTCTATGTAACTATATTATGTAAGTAACTAAGCTGTTGTTCTATAGTATTATATCTGTCATATGGAGACCAAACTGTAGCATTTTCCTGTCCAGCTCGTAAGGAATTGTAAGCAAATATTTGTTTCCATCGCCTGCAAACATGTGTTTAGTCCTGCTCTGTTTTGTTTGAGGCTGATGCCTGAGTCCCGAATGGCAAACTATTCCCTTTATAGTGTACTACTTTTGACGAGGACCAATAGGGCTCTGGTAAAATGTAGTGCACTACATAGGGAATAGGGTGCTATTTGGGTTGCACACATGCAGGAGAGCTGGCTTGGGCTCCTGGAAGACAGAAACTAGTCAGGCCTCGCCATTCAGCAGCCTCCCCTCCCCTCCCCTCCCTCCCTCCCTCCCTCCCTCCCTCCCTCCCTCCCTCCCTCCCTCCCTCCCTCCCCTCCCTCCCTCCTCCTCCCTCCTCCCTCCCTCCCTCCCTCCCTCCTCCCTCCCTCCCTCCCTCCCTCCCCCTCCCTCCCTCCTCCTCCCTCCCTCCCTCCCTCCCTCCCTCCCTCCCCTCCCTCCCCTCCCTCCCTCCCTCCTCCCTCCCTCCCTCCCTCCCTCCCTCCTCCCTCCCTCCCTCCCTCCCTCCCTCCCTCCCTCCCTCCCTCCCTCCCTCCTCCTCCCTCCCTCCCTCCCTCCCTCCCTCCCTCCCTCCTCCCTCCCTCCCTCCCTCCCTCCTCCCTCCCTCCCTCCCTCCCTCCCTCCCTCCCTCCCTCCCTCCTCCCTCCCTCCCTCCCTCCCTCCCTCCCTCCCTCCCTCCCTCCCTCCCTCCCTCCCTCCCTCCCTCCCCTCCCTCCCTCCCTCCCCTCCCCTCCCCTCCCTCCCTCCCTCCCTCCCTCCCTCCCTCCCTCCCTCCCTCCCTCCCTCCCCCTCCCTCCCTCCCCTCCCCTCCCTCCCCTCCCCCTCCCTCCCTCCCTCCCTCCCTAGTGTCCCGTCCACCCTGTGACAGACTAGTGTCCCGTCCACCCTGTGACGGACTAGTGTCCCGTCCACCCTGTGACGGACTAGTGTCCTGTCCACCCTGTGACAGACTAGTGTCCTGTCCACCCTGTGACAGACTAGTGTCCCGTCCACCCTGTGACAGACTAGTGTCCTGTCCACCCTGTGACAGACTAGTGTCCCGTCCACCCTGTGACAGACTAGTGTGCCGTCCAGCCTGTGACAGACTAGTGTCCTGTCCACCCTGTGACAGACTAGTGTCCCGTCCACCCTGTGACAGACTAGTGTCCTGTCCACCCTGTGACAGACTAGTGTCCCGTCCACCCTGTGACAGACTAGTGTGCCGTCCAGCCTGTGACAGACTAGTGTCCTGTCCACCCTGTGACAGACTAGTGTCCCGTCCACCCTGTGACAGACTAGTGTCCCGTCCACCCTGTGACAGACTAGTGTCCTGTCCACCCTGTGACAGACTAGTGTCCTGTCCACCCTGTGACGGACTAGTGTCCCGTCCACCCTGTGACAGACTAGTGTCCCGTCCACCCTGTGACAGACTAGTGTCCCGTCCACCCTGTGACAGACTAGTGTCCCGTCCACCCTGTGACAGACTAGTGTCCCGTCCACCCTGTGACAGACTAGTGTCCCGTCCACCCTGTGACAGACTAGTGTCCCGTCCACCCTGTGACAGACTAGTGTCCCGTCCACCCTGTGACAGACTAGTGTCCTGTCCACCCTGTGACGGACTAGTGTCCTGTCCACCCTGTGACGGACTAGTGTCCCGTCCACCCTGTGACAGACTAGTGTCCCGTCCACCCTGTGACAGACTAGTGTCCCGTCCACCCTGTGACAGACTAGTGTCCTGTCCACCCTGTGACAGACTAGTGTCCCGTCCACCCTGTGACAGACTAGTGTCCCGTCCACCCTGTGACAGACTAGTGTCCCGTCCACCCTGTGACGGACTAGTGTCCCGTCCACCCTGTGACGGACTAGTGTCCTGTCCACCCTGTGACAGACTAATGTCCCGTCCACCCTGTGACAGACTAGTGTCCCGTCCAGGGGGTGTACTGTACCTGTACATCAAGCTGCCTCACACTACATTAACAGGAGATAGGCTCCTCCCCATATGAGTCATTCTGGCTCACACTACATAAACAGGAGATAGGTTCCTCCCCCTATGGGCCGTTCTGGCTCACGCTACAGAAACAGGAGATAGGCTCCTCCCCTATGGGCCGTTCTGGCTCACACTACATAAACAAGAGATAGGCCCCTCCCCCCATGATCCGTTCTGGCTCACGATACAGAAACAGGAGATAGGCTCCTCCTCCTATGAGCCGTTCTGTCTCACACTACAGAAACAGGAGATAGGCCCCTCCCCCCATGAGCCATTCTGGCTCACGCTACAGAAACAGGAGATAGGCTCCTCCCCCTATGGGCCGTTCTGGCTCACGCTACAGAAACAGGATATAGGCTCCTCCCCCTATGGGCCGTTCTGGCTCACGATACAGAAACAGGAGATAGGCTCCTCCCCCTATGGGCCGTTCTGGCTCACGCTACAGAAACAGAAGATAGGCTCCTCCCCCTATGGGCCGTTCTGGCTCACGATACAGAAACAGGAGATAGGCTTACTTACTTTACTTCAAACTATTGAGATATGATTGGTTTTCTCAAAAACATTAACAACCTTCAAAATAACAACAATTCTGCGTTGAAGAGTATTCTGCTGAAAATAGAACACCAGATTGTAGTAAGCAATGACCTAAAAGTAGGTTAAATGTTGTTTCTGGATAAGAGCATTACAGTGTTACAGGAGCATGACAAACGATTCACTTAAAGAAACCACTTCCATGCAATACAGAGAGACGCATTCCAGGACAGTCTAAATACCCCTGGGGGGGTAAAATGCATCAATAACGGCCATGATATGATCATATAAAAAAAATAACTTTAAGTAATTAGGTTGCGGCAAAGCAATGAGAGCAGACCACATTTCACACAGATTATGTAAGTGTTCAAATCAAAGGAGATTCACGTTAATTACAATTGAACAATGAGGGAAACACCTCTGTATTGAAGTGTGTGTTCTTATTTTAAATGTATGTAGTTCTGTACTTGTGCTGCTCTTGTCTCTGAATGTTCTGTATTATGTCATGTTTCCTGTTTTGTGTGGACCCCAGGAAGAGTAGCTGCTGCTTTAGCACTAGCTAATGGGGATCCTAATACAGTTTTTTGTTCAATCACTTTGGCACATATTTCAGATGTCATTTGTATATTTTCAAAACTCTGAAGTACAAAACTCTAAACTGATAACACTTGTAATGGCCCCTATCTTATGTTCAGAACCGTTGATTGTGCGTTCACTGGGGTTTCACACGTTTCACCACTGAGCCGTTCATGCAAAATCAAAGTTTTCCGTGAAATGCCATGAGAACATTTAGTTTAGTCACCAAAACATCGGGTAATGATAGGCTCATCATTTAGTCACTTTAACTACCATTTAATCCAATAGCAAAAATACAAGAAACACATTTCAAAACTACTGAATAGAACGAATAGTCGATGGTAAATATAATCCTCCATTCAGTATTTGACTTTAACTTGACATGCAATTAAAAAATATAATTGATATCCAATGGCAGGTTGTGAGGATGTTGAGAATTATGTCAGTCTTACTGTTTCATTATCCTTATTCAGTACATACGTAGGACAAATCATCAGATATAGGGGTATTGTAAAGCAGTTGGCTACTGAAAAACGTAGCACAGTGTTGTATGCCATTTCTGCCCTATGGAAGATTGCACAAGATCACCTTTTCTATGTGACTTGTCACCTGATACAGTATCGCCTGTCTCTCTGCTTGAAATTCATCAGTTTACAGTGTATCAATGAAATTCAGATAATTAAAAGAAATATATTGTTAAATACAGCCCAGATATTTCAGCAGTGCATTGTACACTCCTAAAAATAAAGGTGCAAGTTGGAACCAAATAAGGTTGTTGAGAGCAACGCCATAGGGAAACCATTTGAGGGTCTCGGAAGAACCATAAATGGGATGGTTCTTTGAATAACCATTAGGAGGCGAAAGAAACACACACCTGTTTAGGAGATGTGCTGGCTAGCAGAGTAGAACACCTGTTTAGGAGAGGTGCTGGCTAGCAGAGTAGAACACCTGTTTAGGAGAGGTGCTGGCTAACAGAGTAGAACACCTGTTTAGGAGAGGTGCTGGCTAGCAGAGTAGAACACCAGTTTAGGAGAGGTGCTGGCTAGCGGAGTAGAACACCTGTTTAGGAGTGGTGCTGGCTAGCAGAGTAGAACACCTGTTTAGGAGAGGTGCTGGCTAACAGAGTAGAACACCTGTTTAGGAGAGGTGCTGGCTAGCAGAGTAGAACACCTGTTTAGGCGAGGTGCTAGCTATTGGAGTAGAACACCTGTTTAGGAGAGGTGCTGGCTAGCAGAGTAGAACACCTGTTTAGGAGAGGTGCTGGCTAGCAGAGTAGAACACCTGTTTAGGAGAGGTGCTGGCTAGCAGAATAGAACACCTGTTTAGGAGAGGTGCTGGCTAACAGAGTAGAACACCTGTTTAGGAGAGGTGCTGGCTAGCAGAGTAGAACACCTGTTTAGGAGAGGTGCTGGCTAGCAGAGTAGAACACCTGTTTAGGAGAGGTGCTGGCTAGCGGAGTAGAACACCTGTTTAGGAGAGGTGCTGGCTAGCAGAGTAGAACACCTGTTTAGGAGAGGTGCTGGCTAGCAGAGTAGAACACCTGTTTAGGAGAGGTGCTGGCTAACAGAGTAGAACACCTGTTTAGGAGAGGTGCTGGCTAGCAGAGTAGAACACCTGTTTAGGAGAGGTGCTGGCTAGCAGAGTAGAACACCTGTTTAGGAGAGGTGCTGGCTAACAGAGTAGAACACCTGTTTAGGAGAGGTGCTGGCTAGCAGAGTAGAACACCTGTTTAGGAGAGGTGCTGGCTAGCGGAGTAGAACACCTGTTTAGGAGAGGTGCTGGCTAGCGGAGTAGAACACCTGTTTAGGAGAGGTGCTGGCTAGCAGAGTAGAACACCTGTTTAGGAGAGGTGCTGGCTAGCAGAGTAGAACACCTGTTTAGGAGAGGTGCTGGCTAACAGAGTAGAACACCTGTTTAGGAGAGGTGCTGGCTAGCAGAGTAGAACACCTGTTTAGGAGAGGTGCTGGCTAGCAGAGTAGAACACCTGTTTAGGAGAGGTGCTGGCTAGCAGAGTAGAACACCTGTTTAGGAGAGGTGCTGGCTAGCGGAGTAGAACACCTGTTTAGGAGAGGTGCTGGCTAGCAGAGTAGAACACCTGAAAAAGAAAAGGAGAGCCTCACTGTAGGAGCTCAGATGAAATCATTTAATAACCTAATAACCAATGTTTCGACTGACACGCTGTCTTCATCAGGGTTCGTTGTAGAACCATACCAAAATCCAAAGCCCTCCAGGACCGGAATCGAATAGCCCTTCTGTAGGGCTTTAAGCCTTATTTGCATATTTCCCAGGGTGCCTTCTGAGTGAATCTTAGAGTTACCAGTACCACCCATGACTGTGTTTACTTCCATTAATTTTCAGTCCTGTGGATTTAACCAAGTGAGATCCTAAGTGAATTTGTTGTCATTAAAATGTAATTATTTAAGACACAATACAATACATATTTCACAAGCCCTTCTTTTAAGGGCCTAGTTTTACCCTAATACGGTGACGTGAAACTACTGCACTAGTGGTGTGTGTGGTGTGGTGTGTGAGAGCGTGTGTTTAGAGGCCCTGCATGATATATCTCTATTGTCTTCCACCCCACAGCTCAGACCCAGACCCAGCTCAGACCCAGACCCAGCCCAGGCCCAGACCCAGCCCAGAACCAGCTCAACACAGACCTGTACTGACAGCTGTGGTTAGAGTGCAGTAGTAATCTGTGGTTAGAGTGCAGTATTAATCTGTGGTTAGAGTGCAGTAGTAATCTGTGGTTAGAGTGCAGTATTAATCTGTGGTTAGAGTGCAGTAGTAATCTGTGGTAAGAGAGCAGTAGTAATATGTAGTTTGAGTGCAGTATTAATATGTGGTTCGAGTGCAGTAGTAATCTGTGGTTAGAGTGCAGTATTAATCTGTGGTTAGAGTGCAGTAGTAATCTGTGGTAAGAGAGCAGTAGTAATCTGTAGTTTGAGTGCAGTATTAATCTGTGGTTAGAGTGCAGTATTAATCTGTTGTTAGAGTGCATTATTAATCTGTGGTTAGAGTGCAGTATTAATCTGTGGTTAGAGTGCAGTATTAATCTGTGGTTAGAGTGCAGTATTAATATGTTGTTAGAGTGCATTATTAATCTGTGGTTAGAGTGCAGTATTAATCTGTGGTTAGAGTGCAGTATTAATATGTTGTTAGAGTGCAGTATTAATATGTGGTTAGAGTGCAGTATTAATCTGTGGTTAGAGTGCAGTATTAATCTGTGGTTAGAGTCCAGTGTTAATCTGTGGTTAGAGTGCAGTATTAATCTGTGGTTAGAGTGCAGTATTAATCTGTGGTTAGAGTCCAGTGTTAATCTGTGGTTAGAGTGCAGTATTAATCTGTGGTTAGAGTGCAGTATTAATCTGTGGTTAGAGTGCAGTATTAATATGATGTTAGAGTGCAGTATTAATCTGTGGTTAGAGTGCAGTATTAATCTGTGGTTAGAGTGCAGTATTAATCTGTGGTTAGAGTCCAGTGTTAATCTGTGGTTAGAGTGCAGTATTAATCTGTGGTTAGAGTCCAGTATTAATCTGTGGTTAGAGTGCAGTATTAATCTGTGGTTAGAGTGCAGTATTAATCTGTGGTTAGAGTGCAGTATTAATCTGTGGTTAGAGTCCAGTATTAATCTGTGGTTAGAGTCCAGTGTTAATCTGTGGTTAGAGTGCAGTATTAATCTGTGGTTAGAGTGCAGTATTAATCTGTGGTTAGAGTCCAGTGTTAATCTGTGGTTAGAGTGCAGTATTAATCTGTGGTTAGAGTCCAGTGTTAATCTGTGGTTAGAGTGCAGTATTAATCTGTGGTTAGAGTGCAGTATTAATCTGTGTTTAGAGTCCAGTGTTAATCTGTGGTTAGAGTGCAGTATTAATCTGTGGTTAGAGTCCAGTATTAATCTGTGGTTAGAGTGCAGTATTAATCTGTGGTTAGAGTGCAGTATTAATCTGTGGTTAGAGTGCAGTATTAATCTGTGGTTAGAGTGCAGTATTAATCTGTGGTTAGAGTCCAGTGTTAATCTGTGGTTAGAGTGCAGTATTAATCTGTGGTTAGAGTGCAGTATTAATCTGTGGTTAGAGTGCAGTATTAATCTGTGGTTAGAGTGCAGTATTAATCTGTGGTTAGAGTCCAGTGTTAATCTGTGGTTAGAGTGCAGTATTATTATGTGGTTAGAGTCCAGTGTTAATCTGTGGTTAGAGTGCAGTATTAATCTGTGGTTAGAGTGCAGTATTAATCTGTGGTTAGAGTGCAGTATTAATCTGTTGTTAGAGTGCATTATTAATCTGTGGTTAGAGTGCAGTATTAATCTGTGGTTAGAGTGCAGTATTAATATGTTGTTAGAGTGCAGTATTAATCTGTGGTTAGAGTGCAGTATTAATCTGTGGTTAGAGTGCAGTATTAATCTGTGGTTAGAGTCCAGTGTTAATCTGTGGTTAGAGTGCAGTATTAATCTGTGGTTAGAGTCCAGTGTTAATCTGTGGTTAGAGTGCAGTATTAATCTGTGGTTAGAGTGCAGTATTAATATGTGGTTAGAGTGCAGTATTAATCTGTGGTTAGAGTGCAGTATTAATCTGTGTTTAGAGTGCAGTATTAATCTGTGGTTAGAGTCCAGTATTAATATGTGGTTAGAGTGCAGTATTAATCAGTGGTTAGAGTGCAGTATTAATCTGTGGTTAGAGTGCAATATTAATCTGTGGTTAGAGTCCAGTGTTAATATGTGGTTAGAGTGCAGTATTAATCTGTGGTTAGAGTCCAGTGTTAATCTGTGGTTAGAGTGCAGTATTAATCTGTGGTTAGAGTGCAGTATTAATCTGTGGTTAGAGTCCAGTGTTAATCTGTGGTTATAGTGCAGTATTAATCTGTGGTTAGAGTGCAGTGTTAATCTGTGGTTAGAGTGCAGTATTAATCTGTGGTTAGAGTGCAGTATTAATCTGTGGTTAGAGTGCAGTATTAATCTGTTGTTAGAGTGCATTATTAATCTGTGGTTAGAGTGCAGTATTAATCTGTGGTTAGAGTGCAGTATTAATATGTTGTTAGAGTGCAGTATTAATCTGTGGTTAGAGTGCAGTATTAATCTGTGGTTAGAGTGCAGTATTAATCTGTGGTTAGAGTCCAGTGTTAATCTGTGGTTAGAGTGCAGTATTAATCTGTGGTTAGAGTCCAGTGTTAATCTGTGGTTAGAGTGCAGTATTAATCTGTGGTTATAGTTCAGTAGTAACCACAATGTTAAACCATACAGCTCCCCTCCCTCCCTCCCTCCCACACCTCATCACTACCACAATGTTAAACCGTAAAGACTTTGGTAACGTCCCAAATGACATCCCATTACCTATAGAGTGTATTACTTTTAAACAAGGCCCATTGGTGTCTGGTCATACTTTTAAACAAGGCCCATCGGTGTCTGGTCAAACTTTTAAACAAGGCCCATAGGGGTCTGGTCATACTTTTAAACAATGCCTATAGGGGTCTGGTCATACTTTTAAACAAGGCCCATAGGGGTCTGGTCATACTTTTAAACAAGGCCCATCGATGTCTGGTCACACTTTTAAACAAGGCCCATCGGTGTCTGGTCATACTTTTAAACAAGGCCCATCGATGTCTGGTCACACTTTTAAACAAGGCCCATCGATGTCTGGTCACACTTTTAAACAAGGCCCATAGGGGTCTGGTCATACTTTTAAACAAGGCCCGTAGGGGTCTGGTTATACTTGTAAACAAGGCCCATAGGTGTCTGGTCATACTTTTAAACAAGGCCCGTAGGTGTCTGGTCAATAGTAGTGCACTATGCTGAGACATACCTTCAGTATTTGACTAACACAAACCCCGGGACAAGCCAATCACAATGTTGTAAAGCGAGCCCAGCGGTGATAAAGGTGACAAATGATTGTAATGATTGTGAAGTTTGGTTGGTTTGGGGAGATGGTGGATCAGGGGAAAGCTGCAGATAGCCTTAAAAAGGATGAATGATATTGTCAAGGAAAGCACAGCACTATCCTGACGCAGTAAATATTAATAAAAACATCAAAAAGTGAAGTGTGCTTTGTGCAACGTCCTGGTGAGTGTGGACCTATCACAGTTGTTGTTCATCATCAATGTGTTTCTTTGTTTTCCTTCTAATGTATATCAAATAGTATGACTTTTGTGACAGATTTTCCAATTCAACGGGTTGAAGAGAATAACTTTTTGTCAAGTTGCAATGGAAACTGCTTTGCCAATCTCTATCAGATGTGGGATGTGGGATGGTGCATTGTTACTGTTCAGTACATACAGCACCCCTCTTCAACAGGTCTCCCGCAACGCTGGACATTCAGCCTGCACCAGGCTTTGCCCAGCCTCAGCATTTCCCCAGTTAAGGGACGAAGCTCAAATGTCACCCTCAAAAGTAGTGCACTACTGTATATATGGAATTGGGTGCCATTTGGGACCCAGCAAACAGCAATCCTCAGCAATAAGGAGAGATTTGTGGCATTTAATAATTGAGGACGTCCCGAGGTCCATACTTTATACCTGTATGCTTTGATTTATCTGCCTATGACCTTGTAGAATGACTCAGGAATATCTGCCACCGCCTGGACAAAACATGCTTTTTTTTTTTTCATATTGAAAGATACCCTGGTACTTCAGTCTTGTTTCGTTGACCGGATCCTGTACCTCTGTGGATCCTGTACCTCTGTGGATCCCGTACCTCTGTGGATCCTGTACCTCTGTGGATCCTGTACCTCTGTGGATCCCGTACCTCTGTGGATCCCGTACCTCTGTGGATCCCGTACCTCTGTGGATCCTGTACCTCTGTGGATCCTGTACCTCTGTGGATCCCGTACCTCTGTGGATCCTGTACCTCTGTGGATCCTGTACCTCTGTGGATCCTGTACCTCTGTGGATCCCGTACCTCTGTGGATCCTGTACCTCTGTGGATCCTGTACCTCTGTGGATCCTGTACCTCTGTGGATCCTGTACCTCTGTGGAAAAGAGCAATGCTTTTGTGCATACATTCTCCACCATATGTGGCAGAACCCAGGGTTGCTTTTTCTCAGTTTTTTGTACAATTTCTACAACCACCCATCGGAAAAACAAGAAGACGGTATACAGTTGAACCCTAAAGTGGATTTACTTTACTGAGTGGATCTAATTCTCATTATTTAACAACCACCTATAGCCATTGCAGTCAAAGGCCAACGAAAGGCTATTATTCCTGTTCAGCAATCAAACCTCTCATAACAAATTACTGAGTCCAAAATCTCCCTCTAGAAGTCTCCATGATGAACAAGAGTGTGAAGCAATGTCTCTTCGGGGGAAAGATAGCGTGAGAAAGTCTAGTAAGACTGGAGGTCATTTACATAATTTCCAACCTAAAACAATAGGCTCCTATAAATACCAGGGCTGTGTCCCAAAGGGAACCCTATACAGTTATCCTTTATTTAACTAGGCAAGTCAGTTAAGAACAAATTCTTATTTACAATGACGGCCTACCCCGGCCAAACCGGACAATGCTGGGCCAATTGTGCACCGCCCTATGGGACTCCCTATCACCGCCGGATTGAGATACAGCCCGGAATCGAACCAGGGTCTGTAGTGACACCTCTAACACTGAGATGCAGTGCCTTAGACCGCTGTGCCACTATGGAGCCTCTATAGTGAACTGCTGTTGTCCAGGGCTCTGGCCAAAATTATTGCACTATATAGGGAATAGGGTTCCATTTGAAATGCAGCCCATGTGGTGGAGTGTGGAAGTAGAGGAACTGGCCTAGCCCACAGTGGGTTGATTGATGAAGCTAACAGGAAGACCTGGCCCAGGGCTAGCCCAAACACTCTCCTCTCTTCTCTTCCAGGGAAAATTCAGATCAGGTGGGTTGATTGATGAGGCTATCAGGAAGACCTGGCCCAGGGCTAGCCCAAACACTCTCCTCTCTTATCTTCCAGGGAGATTCAGATTCCAACACAATCTATTGCACTCTCCACAGAAAACACAAACAGTCCAATTAGGCAGATAATTGCATTGTGAGCAGTCAGGTCATGTTTTAACTTCATGGAGGTATTCCAACTCTTTGGAGGGATTTGGAGATCAGGGCAAATTGTTATTCTCTGGATGGGTGGATAAGACATGGATAAGACACTTGTGGTATTTTGACACCAAACTGCAAAGCATCAACAGAGTACATTTGATTTTCACGTAAAAGTAATGATTTAACTAACGTCCTCCTAGCATTAAAAAGTAATGATCAAACACACAATTTCTACTTTCCACTGTTGTGTGGCACAGTCTTCATCCAAACCATTCGCTGCTACAGTATGTTTGTCATCCAAGGAGGAAATAAGGTCTTATTCATCCATATTCTGTGTGTGTGTGTGTGTGTGTGTGTGTGTGTGTGTGTGTGTGTGTGTGTGTGTGTGTGTGTGTGTGTGTGTGTGTGTGTGTGTGTGTGTGTGTGTGTGTGTGTCTGCGCGTGCTCGAGCGTCCTGACTGCTTACCCAGGAGAACCCTGAGTTATATTTCACTATAGCAGCAGCCACAGAATGAAAAAATATTATAGATTTCTTTTTTCTTTTTATAGCTTTCCCCTGGCCTAGACAAGCCTCCTCTCCCCTGGCCTAGACAAGCCTCCTCTCCCCCCGGCCTAGACAAGCCCCCTCTCCCCCCGGCCCAGACAAGCCTCCTCTCCCCCGACCTAGACAAGCCACCTCTCCCCCGACCTAGACAAGCCTCCTCTCCCCCCTGGCCTAGACAAGCCTCCTCTCCCCCCGGCCTAGACAAGCCTCCTCTGCCCCCGGCCTAGACAAGCCACCTCTCCCCCGACCTAGACAAGCCTCCTCTCCCCCCGGCCTAGACAAGCCACCTCTCCCCCCGGCCTAGACAAGCCTCCTCTCCCCCGGCCTAGACAAGCCTCCTCTCCCCCCGACCTAGACAAGCCACCTCTCCCCCGGCCTAGACAAGCCTCCTCTCCCCCCGGCCTAGACAAGCCTCCTCTCCCCCGGCCTAGACAAGCCTCCTCTCCCCTGGCCTAGACAAGCCTCCTCTCCCCCGGCCCAGACAAGCCTCCTCCCCCCTGGCCCAGACAAGCCTCCTCTCCCCCGACCTAGACAAGCCACCTCTCCCCCCGGCCTAGACAAGCCTCCTCTCCCCCGGCCTAGACAAGCCTCCTCTCCCCCCGGCCTAGACAAGCCTCCTCTCCCCCGGCCTAGACAAGCCTCCTCTCCCCTGGCCTAGACAAGCCTCCTCTCCCCCGGCCCAGACAAGCCTCCTCTCCCCTGGCCCAGACAAGCCTCCTTTGTTCAGGGAGGTTGGATGTGTGAGTCTCAAATGGCATCCTTTGCCCTATATAGTGCTCTACTTTTGACCAGAAACCTATGGGGAATAGTGTGGATATAGTGTGCCATTTGGGATGTAGCCCATGTTTCTATGTGTTCACTGCAGGTTTCCATTCAGTGTATTTCATGGTACATCCGGTAGATATAATGATCTTCATCCAGGGAAAGGCTCTTCCATCTTCAAAGCCTGTAGTCACATAGAACATGTTTTACCCCCAGATTACAGCCTGTAGTCACATAGCACTGGTTTTACCCCCAGATTACAGCCTGTAGTCACATAGCACTGGTTTTACCCCCAGATTACAGCCTGTAGTCACATAGCACTGGTTGTACCCCCAGATTACAGCCTGTAGTCACATAGCACTGGTTGTACCCCCAGATTACAGCCTGTAGTCACATAGCACTGATTTTACCCCCAGATTACAGCCTGTAGTCACATAGCACTGGTTGTACCCCCAGATTACAGCCTGTAGTCACATAGCACTGATTTTACCCCCAGATTACAGCCTGTAGTCACATAGCACTGATTGTACCCCCAGATTACAGCCTGTAGTCACATAGAACATGTTTTACCCCCAGATTACAGCCTGTAGTCACATAGCACTGGCTGTACCCCCAGATTACAGCCTGTAGTCACATAGCACTGATTTTACCCCCAGATTACAGCCTGTAGTCACATAGCACTGGCTGTACCCCCAGATTACAGCCTGTAGTCACATAGAACATGTTTTGCCCCCAGATTACAGCCTGTAGTCACATAGCACTGGTTGTACCCCCAGATTACAGCCTGTAGTCACATAGCACTGATTTTACCCCCAGATTACAGCCTGTAGTCACATAGCACTGGTTGTACCCCCAGATTACAGCCTGTAGTCACATAGCACTGATTTTACCCCCAGATTACAGCCTGTAGTCACATAGCACTGATTGTACCCCCAGATTACAGCCTGTAGTCACATAGAACATGTTTTACCCCCAGATTACAGCCTGTAGTCACATAGAACATGTTTTACCCCCAGATTACAGCCTGTAGTCACATAGCACTGGTTGTACCCCCAGATTACAGCCTGTAGTCACATAGCACTGGTTGTACCCCCAGATTATAGACATCTAGAGGCAAAACATTTAAGGATTGTTAGGCCTACTGCTGATAGGTAGCTCTCTCTGCTCTCTCCCTCCCCTCTGTCTGTCCTTGATTGCAGGAGTGAAGTCTGGTGTGCGGGAGTCAGGGTTCCAGCTGCAGCTCATTCACCATATCACCTCAGCCTTTAAGACCCGGTCAAACTTACCACTCATCGTCAGATCATAGTCAAGACGACCATGTTAGTCTCGCTGCCGACTCAACCTGGTTATTTTTGCTCTTTGTGTTTTTTGGTCTATTCTATTTACTTTTTCTCCTGTGCCACAGATATTTGGAACCTGACTCCTGCCTCCGCTTCACTCCTGCCACCACCACCCTGCTCTCCATTACCGGACCTCTCTTTTGGACTCACCACGGACACTAGGACATTACGGTACCACACCTGCCCTGATCTGGATCTGTTACCCTCCCTGTACCTGGACTTGCTCTTCCCATATATTTGGAAACCTGGACTTTGAACATTGTAAATAAACCTGTTAAAACTTCTCTGGCTTGGTGTACTTGTCTGCATTTGGGTTCTTATCCAGTTAAATCATAACAGTATGATCTGACCAACATGAACCCAGCAGACAGTAGCTCGGATACCACCCCAGAGTGCACTCAAATTTGGACTGCCATAGCCAATCAGGGCATTTTACTTGGCCAACATGATACCCTGTTTAAAACGATTGCTGAGGACAGTCAGGTGCTGCTTAATCAGGTTCAATTACTCTCCAATCAAGTATCTGCCCTTACTACCCCTTCAGCCCAGATCAGAGAGCCTTTTGTTCCTGCTCCAGAGCGCTATGACGGGAACATGGGAACCTGTGGCGATTTTTTGACTCAATGCTCGTTAGTGTTTGAACAACAGCCCCTCACCTACGCCTCAGAAAGAGCCCGTATTGCCTACCTTATCAACTCTACTAGCGGTTCCGCTCGTGCCTGGGGATCCAGCGGTCTGGGAGAGTCAGTCGGACATTTGCAACGCTTACGTTGCCTTCACCACGGAGATGAGGAAGGTTTTTGACCACCCCGTACGAGGCAAGGAGGCTGCGAAACGGCTGTTTTCTCTTCGGCAGGGGGCTCGTAGTGTGGCGGAGATGGCAGTGGAGTTTCGGACTTTAGCAGCAGTGAGTGGTTGGAATGACGAGGCATTACAAGGAGTGTTCATCAATGCTTTGTCTGAGACCTTAAAAGATGAATTGGTGTCATATGATGAATCGCCTACGCTGGATAATCTTATTTCACTCACTATCAGGTTGGATAATCGGATTCGGGAGCGCCGCCGGGAGAGGAGTGTTAGTTCCAAGCAACCTGTCTGTCATCAACAAACTCCTCCCTGCATCGTCCCTACGGAGAGAGCCGTGTCTTCCCGAGTCGATACGAGGAGCACTGAACCCGAAGCCATGGAGGTGGGTCGTGCACGGTTGTCCTCAGAGGAGCGTGCACGTCGTATTCAGGCTCGGGTCTGCCTGTATTGTGGAGAAGCTGGTCATTTCGTTCCTTCCTGCCCAGTTCGTCCGGGGAAAAGGGCCGGCTCATCATTAATGGGAGAAGTTTTGGTGAGCCGAGCAGCGGATTCTTCCTCTTCTCCCCGCATTCTGCTCCAGGCATCCCTCCAGTGGCAGTCCCAGAATTTCTCTGTTAGTGCGCTGATTGACTCTGGTGCCGACGAAAGCTTTTTGGATAGAGAGTGGGCTCAACAAATGGATTTGGAGACTGTTCCTATGGACTGTCCGCTGCAGGCTAAGGGTCTAAATGGACAATTGTTGACCCGCATTACCCATCAGACTGTTCCTGTTTGTCTTAGAGTGTCGGGAAATCATCAGGAGAACATTCAATTCCATATTATCGACTGCCCACAGACTCCCCTGGTCCTTGGTATCCCCTGGCTCATAAAACACAATCCACACATTGATTGGGTGACAGGTAGCATTGTTTCATGGAGCACATTTTGTCATGTGAATTGTTTGTGTTCTGCTCAGACTCCTGCCAGTACTGTGCCTCAACCTCCACTGGAGTCCATGGATCTTTCTGCTGTTCCTGACGTGTATCATGACCTGGCATCCGTTTTCTGCAAACACAGAGCTACTTCTCTTCCTCCTCACCGGCCTTACGACTGCGCCATTGACCTCCAGCCAGGAGCCCCGCTCCCCCAGCAGTCGCCTGTACAATCTCTCCCGGCCGGAGACGGAGGCTATGGAGAACTACATTCGGGACTCCTTGGCGGCAGGTATTATGCGTCCTTCCTCGTCACCTGTAGGAGCGGGATTCTTTTTTGTCGCTAAGAAGGATAAGACCCTCAGACCCTGTATTGATTACCGTGGACTTAACAACATCACCATTAAGAACAAGTATTCTCTGCCTTTGATTAATTCTGCTTTTCCCCTCCTTCATGGTGCTACCATCTTTACGAAACTGGATCTACGAAATGCGTATCACCTGGTGCGCATTCGTAAGGGGTGATGAATGGAAGACTGCCTTCAACACACCCTTGGGACATTTTGAGTATCGGGTTATGCCTTTTGGGTTGTCTAATGCCCCTGCTGTTTTTCAGGCACTAGTCAATGATGTCCTTCGGGACATGTTGAATCGGTTTGTTTTTGTCTATCTGGATGATATCTTGATTTTCTCAGAGTCCTCCCAGGAACATGAACTGCATGTGCGCCAGGTGTTGCAAAGGTTGTTGGAGAACAAACTGTTTGTGAAGATGGAGAAATGTGAATTTCATGTGTCTGAGACCTCTTTTTTGGGTTACATCATAGCTCAGGGGGAGCAGCGGATGGACCCAGCTAAGATCTCTGCTGTCACGGACTGGCCAGCTCCCTCTACCCGCAAACAACTTCAACGATTCCTGGGGTTTGCGAACTTCTATAGGAGGTTCATCAAGGACTACAGCCGCATTGCGGCGCCACTCACCGCTCTCACCTCCATCTCACGACCGTTCGCTTGGAATGAAGGGGCCGAATCAGCGTTCGAAGAACTGAAACATCGCTTCGCCTCGGCTCCCATTCTGATGCAGCCGGACCCCGACCGCCAGTTTGTCGTGGAGGTGGATGCATCCGACACTGGGGTAGGTGCAGTGTTGTCACAACGTTCTCCTGAAGATAACAAACTGCATCCCTGTGCTTTTCTCTCAAGGAAACTTTCTCAGGCAGAGAGGAATTATGATGTTGGAAATCGTGAACTGCTCGCCGTTAAGCTGGCTCTCGAGGAGTGGCGACATTGGTTGGAGGGGCGGCAACAACCCTTCATCGTTTGGACGGATCATAAGAATCTGGCTTACCTCCAGTCAGCGAAGCAGCTCAACCCCCGTCAAGCCAGGTGGGCACTATTTTTTGGGAGATTCAATTTTTCTCTGTCTTACCGTCCTGGGTCACGCAACGTCAAGCCTGATGCCCTGTCTCGTGTTCATTCGGCTGTTGATACTGGTAGTAACCCTGAACCCATTTTGCCTCCTACCTGCAGTATTGCAGTCATCACATGTGACATCGAGGGGATTGTTAGACAGGCTCAACATCATCAAGCTGACCCTGGGAGGGGTCCTCCTAACCGGATGTTTGTCCCTGAGTCTGCTCGCTCCCAGGTACTTCAGTGGGCTCACTCGTCTCCCCTTACCTGTCACCCTGGAGTTTCGCGGACCCTTGACTTTGTGCGACGGAAGTTCTGGTGGGCCACGATGGAGGCGGACACTCGAGCCTTCATTGCTGCTTGTACGGTATGTGCACGAAGTAAAAACTCCACCCAGGCCAGCGCTGGTCATCTACGACCTCTACCTATACCCAGCCGGCCCTGGTCGCATATCGCTATGGATTTTGTCACTGGACTTCCCCCCCTCATCTGGTAAGACTGTCATTCTTACGGTGATTGATCGTTTTTCTAAGTTCGCTCATTTTTTGGCCCTACCTAAACTGCCCACTGCCAGAGAGACGGCTGATATTTTGGTTGAACATGTGTTCCGCTCTCATGGTCTACCCACGGATATTGTCTCTGACAGGGGTCCCCAGTTTGTCTCCCAGGTGTGGAAAGCTTTCTGTAAAGCTTTGGGCATTACATCCAGCCTGTCCTCTGGATATCACCCCCAGACCAACGGGCAAGCCGAGAGAGCGAACCAGGAGATGGAGACCGCTCTTCGCTGTGTCACTGGGTCTAACCCTGGGTCATGGAGCTCCATGCTCCCCTGGGTGGAATATGCTCATAACACCTTGACTAACGCTTCCTCTGGTTTGTCTCCTTTTCTGTGTGCTCTGGGTTATCAACCTCCCCTGTTCCCTTCCCAAGAGAGGGAACTTGCGGTACCCTCGGTGCAGTCCCACATGCGCCGCTGCTTCAAGGTCTGGAGGAAGGCCAGGGTAGCTCTGTCCCGAGCTTCGGCGTACATGCAGAGGCAAGCCAACCGTCACCGGTCCCAGGCTCCCGGTTACTCTCCTGGTCAAGAGGTATGGCTGAAGTCACGGGACCTTCCATTGAAGGTGGAGTCTAAGAAGATGGCGCCTCGTTTTATAGGACCGTTCAAGATACTGTCTATTGTTAATCCCTGCGCGGTTAAGCTACAGCTTCCTGCCTCCCTACGGGTTCATTCCACCTTTCATGTTTCCCAGATTAAGCCTGTGTCGGTTAGCCCTTTGTGCCCGCCCTCTCGTCCCCCCTCCTCCACCCAAGATCGTGGGTGGGGGTCCGGTCTACACTGTCCGGCGACTTCTGGATGTTCGCCGCCGAGGTCGTGGTTTCCAGTACCTGGTGGATTGGGAGGGTTATGGTCCCGAGGAACGTTCCTGGGTGCCCAGGAGCTTCATTGTGGATCCTGATCTGGTCCGAGAGTTTCATAGGTTACATCCCGATAAACCCCGTCGGCCGCCAGGTGGCGTCCGTAGAGGGGGGGGGTACTGTTAGGCCTACTGCTGATAGGTAGCTCTCTCTGCTCTCTCCCTCCCCTCTGTCTGTCCTTGATTGCAGGAGTGAAGTCTGGTGTGCGGGAGTCAGGGTTCCAGCTGCAGCTCATTCACCATATCACCTCAGCCTTTAAGACCCGGTCAAACTTACCACTCATCGTCAGATCATAGTCAAGACGACCATGTTAGTCTCGCTGCCGACTCAACCTGGTTATTTTTGCTCTTTGTGTTTTTGGTCTATTCTATTTACTTTTTCTCCTGTGCCACAGATATTTGGAACCTGACTCCTGCCTCCGCTTCACTCCTGCCACCACCACCCTGCTCTCCATTACCGGACCTCTCTTTTGGACTCACCACGGACACTAGGACATTACGGTACCACACCTGCCCTGATCTGGATCTGTTACCCTCCCTGTACCTGGACTTGCTCTTCCCATATATTTGGAAACCTGGACTTTGAACATTGTAAATAAACCTGTTAAAACTTCTCTGGCTTGGTGTACTTGTCTGCATTTGGGTTCTTATCCAGTTAAATCATAACAAGGATTAAGTTTATTTTACTTCAGAGGCAAATTCACTGAAGCAAATATATGGGAATGCAATACAAAATGTATCTACTTATTTACAGAACTGCATTTTCATCAAGAAGAAAATAAAGATCCTTTAACAAACCCAGATCCCTTTATAAACCCAGATCCCTTTAACAAACCCAGATCCCTTTAACAAACCCAGATCCCTTTACAAACCCAAATCCCTTTTCAGATAAATAACACCACATGAGTTCAATGTATTTATTTTTCAACTGGATTTAGATTACAAGTATAATAATTTGGTTTCTTCTGTGGAAATGAATGCAGTATTGTTTGTTCAGGAGGACTAATCAACCTTTCTGTTCCTGTTCAAAGCCTTATTGTGATGTGTGTGTGTGTGTGTGTGTGTATACAGTATGTGTGTGTGTGTGTTTGTGTGTGTGTATACTGTATGTGTGTGTGTGTATACTGTATGTGTGTGTGTGTATACTGAATGTGTGTGTGTGTGTGTATACTGTATGTGTGTGTGTGTGTATACTGTATGTGTGTGTGTGTATACTGTATGTGAGTGTGCGTGTGTGTGTGTGTGTGTAGTCTCATCTGAAAAGTCTCCACAGTCTTGATACATGAGAGGGTTTGTTGTATCTTCCATGCTGTGCTCATCATCAGCCCTCTGATCATCATCTATAAAACATCTCATATAGTTAACATCCTGGAAACCTCTTCACAGGCTCTCTGATCATCATCTATAAACATCTCATATAGTTAACACCCTGGAGACCTCTTCACAGGCTCTCTGATCATCATCTATAAACATCTCATATAGTTAACACCCTGGAGACCTCTTCGCAGGCTCTCTGATCATCATCTATAAACATCTCATATAGTTAACACCCTGGAAACCTCTTCACAGACTCTCTGATCATCATCTATAAACATCTCATATAGTTAACACCCTGGAGACCTCTTCGCAGGCTCTCTGCCAGCGACCCAAATAGTACCCTATTCCCTATATAGTGCACTACGGGCATTCAGTTGGTGGTTTCAGTTGACATCCTTTAGATTTATGCCCATTGGTTGAAATAAAGGAAAGTGATTATTGCACCAATGAGGCCATAGGTTAATCAGGAAGTGTGGTGGAACTGCCTTAGTGTGCCATGCTCATAGGCTGAAGTTAATAGGGGAATGACATTCTGAACGCTTGCTAATAGTAAAGTAGGAGGAGAGACGTGACACTATGCTGATGAGGTAATATTATGACACTACCCTATAGATACATGCTATGCTGATGAGGTAATATTATGACATTACCCTATAGATACATGCTATGCTGATGAGGTAACATTATGACACTACCCTATAGATACCTGCTATGCTGATGAGGTAACATTATGACACTACCCTATAGATACCTGCTATGCTGATGAGGTAATATTATGACACTACCCTATAGATACATGCTATGCTGATGAGGTAACATTATGACACTACCCTATAGATACCTGCTATGCTGATGAGGTAACATTATGACACTACCCTATAGATACATGCTATGCTGATGAGGTAATATTATGACATTACACTATAGATACATGCTATGCTGATGAGGTAACATTATGACACTACCCTATAGATACCTGCTATGCTGATGAGGTAACATTATGACACTACCCTATAGATACATGCTATGCTGATGAGGTAACATTATGACACTACCCTATATATACATGCTATGCTGATGAGGTAATATTATGACACTACCCTATAGATACCTGCTATGCTGATGAGGTAACATTATGACACTACCCTATAGATACCTGCTATGCTGATGAGGTAACATTATGACACTACCCTATAGATACATGCTATGCTGATGAGGTAACATTATGACACTACCCTATAGATACCTGCTATGCTGATGAGGTAACATTATGACACTACCCTATAGATACATGCTATGCTGATGAGGTAATATTATGACACTACCCTATAGATACATGCTATGCTGATGAGGTAATATTATGACATTACCCTATAGATACATGCTATGCTGATGAGGTAACATTATGACACTACCCTATAGATACCTGCTATGCTGATGAGGTAACATTATGACACTACCCTATAGATACATGCTATGCTGATGAGGTAATATTATGACACTACCCTATAGATACATGCTATGCTGATGAGGTAATATTATGACATTACCCTATAGATACATGCTATGCTGATGAGGTAACATTATGACACTACCCTATAGATACCTGCTATGCTGATGAGGTAACATTATGACACTACCCTATAGATACATGCTATGCTGATGAGGTAACATTATGACACTACCCTATAGATACATGCTATGCTGATGAGGTAATATTATGACATTACACTATAGATACATGCTATGCTGATGAGGTAACATTATGACACTACCCTATAGATACATGCTATGCTGATGAGGTAACATTATGACACTACCCTATAGATACCTGCTATGCTGATGAGGTAATATTATGACACTACCCTATAGATACCTGCTATGCTGATGAGGTAACATTATGACACTACCCTATAGATACATGCTATGCTGATGAGGTAACATTATGACACTACCCTATAGATACCTGCTATGCTGATGAGGTAACATTATTCTCATTACCATATAAATATTGTACCTGCTATGCAGATGAGGTAAGATAGGAAGTTATGTGCTTACTAGATGAATTCAAAGTGACAAGCCATTCAGACCAGCCTTCCTGATTGAACCTTCATAAAACTACACTACCTATAGTAACATGGCCATGTAACGTATGGGATGACTAATGGAATGGAATGTATAGACGGGAGCTTAATAGCCTGTGGTGTGGTGGAGGTAGTTTGTCTGGTTGGGAGCTTAATTGCCTGTAGTGTGGTGGAGGGAGTTTGTCTGGTTGGGAGCTTAATAGCCTGTGGTGTGGTGGAGGGAGTTTGTCTGGTTGGGAGCTTAATAGCCTGTGGTGTGGTGGAGGGAGTTTGTCTGGTTGGGAGCTTAATAGCCTGTAGTGTGGTGGAGGGAGTTTGTCTGGTTGGGAGCTTAATAGCCTGTGGTGTGGTGGAGGGAGTTTGTCTGGTTGGGAGCTTAATAGCCTGTAGTGTGGTGGAGGGAGTTTGTCTGGTTGGGAGCTTAATAGCCTGTGGTGTGGTGGAGGGAGTTTGTCTGGTTGGGAGCTTAATAGCCTGTGGTGTGGTGGAGGGAGTTTGTCTGGTTGGGAGCTTAATAGCCTGTAGTGTGGTGGAGGGAGTTTGTCTGGTTGGGAGCTTAATAGCCTGTGGTGTGGTGGAGGGGAGTTTGTCTGGTTGGGAGCTTAATAGCCTGTGGTGTGGTGGAGGGAGTTTGTCTGGTTGGGAGCTTAATAGCCTGTGGTGTGGTGGAGGGAGTTTGTCTGGTTGGGAGCTTAATAGCCTGTGGTGTGGTGGAGGGAGTTTGTCTGGTTGGGAGCTTAATAGCCTGTGGTGTGGTGGAGGGAGTTTGTCTGGTTGGGAGCTTAATAGCCTGTGGTGTGGTGGAGGGAGTTTGTCTGGTTGGATACATTGACATGCTGCTGGTGATTCATACACTGCTAATGGGAATGTTCCTTTAGTTGGTGTTTGTACACATTAACATAATAGCAGACATTTACATTTGAGTCATTTAGCAGTCGCTCTTATCCAGAGCGACTTACAGTTAGTACATTCAACTTAAGATAGCTAGGGGAGACCACCACATATCACAGTCATAGTAAGTAGATGTTTTCCTCAATTAAGAAGTTATCAGCACAGTCAGCGCTTGTAAGAAAAGACTAGTGTGAGTGATAGTGTCTCTTTGTGTTTTTGACATGGCAACAAGGAAGTGAAGAATTCCTTCCCAGTCACCGGGGACCAGATACGTTTTTCCAGCCCTGCCTCCAACTTCTTGTGCAATTGTAGTGATACTGTAATGCGGGGTTCCTCAACTGCTGGTAGTCGGGGACTGCTGCGGTCATTAAATGATGGGCTGTTTCTGCTCTCTTGCAACTCCTTATGGAATTGTCACACCACGTTTGAGCAGAAACTGATCTGGGACCAGGCTGATTAAATGAGGGAGAAGCAGGACATTCCTAGTGTGCTGCTAACCCTTGACCCTTGACCCTTGACCTGAAGACAAACACCCTCCCAATAGATCACAATACGGATATCCCAATTGGGAGTGATTGTAAGCTTCCCACCACCTATGTTCGTGCAACACTGTAAACTGTATGTCCATGCTGCACTGCTGAGTTCTTGTCTCTTTCAGGAGATCCAGAGGGATGCACAGTATTATAACAGGTGCTGTCCTGAAGGAGCTAGTTTGTATTGAGTCGGTGTTGTTGCTTTCTAAGAAGTGTTCGGAGGCTTTGAAGGCCTCTCTTTTGAAGTCAACCCTCAGATGAAAGTTATCCACTCTTAAAGGGGTAATCCGCAGTTGAATCAATAACAAAGTATTTTTCCCCATTTTTCCCCCCATTTTCCCGAAATATAACCACTCTCAAATTAGATAGAGCTATGGATGCAAGGACTGACCATCCATGATATCAACATTAACGTTTTAACCATGTTTTAAGTCTATATAGTATTTGTTTATATTTACCTTATTTACAAACATTGGAGTAAAACAAGCATATATTTGGGGTTCTGATGGGGTACGACAGTTGAACTAAACTCATGAGGCATTTATATTCTTCAGAAATCAATGGGTACATATCTTTAATTCCAGAAAGTACAAAAATGGATGTAGCAACTGCAGATTTCCCCTTTAATTGTGGAAGAACTTCTCCAAGCTGTGGAGAAAGCCACTCCAGAGTCTGGGTTTGTGGCTGAATATCCAAAATAATACTTATGAACTAGGTGCCAGGAATTTAAAATCATTCCCCCAATAGTAAACTTGCATAATCCTTCCCCCAATAGTAAACTTGCATAATCCTTCCCCCAATAGTAAACTTGCATATTGCTTAGAAACAAGTTAAATTGCATAAGAGTGCCCATTTTACAACAGCGTCTTTGGAATATGTTGTATGTTTGTCCTTCTCACAGTAGGTCTACTCCTAGTTTTGTGAAAATATGAAAATAAGAATAGTTCTGAGCTGGTCTGCGCTGATATGAGCTGGTCTGAGCTGACATGAGCTGGTCTGAGCTGATCTGAGCTGGTCTGAGCTGATCTGAGCTGGTCTGAGCGGATCTGAGCTGGTCTGAGCTGGTCAGAGCTGGTTTGAGCTGATCTGAGCTGGTCTGAGCTGGTCTGAGCTGATCTGAGCTGGTCTGAGCTGGTCTGAGCTGGTTTGACTGAAAAAATAGACTGGAGTAGAAGATGAGTCTCTCAATGGAGAACTTAGGCTTTGTGTTGAAGGAAACTATGAGTTAAATGTGCATTTCTCAAATGTTTTTTCTGATGGTTTATATTCAACAGACAGAGAATGTGTTGGGCAAAGTAAGCTAGCTAATATACTGTATAACGACAGGAGAACCAGGGAATCAATCCCTATGACTCCCTTGAAGTGAACATTTATATAATACAGTAAGCCCTGACAGAGCAGAGCCATGACTGACTGTTTACCTCAGCTAAACACAGAGACCTGACAGAGCAGAGCACTGACTGACTGTTTACCTCAGCTAAACACAGAGCCCTGACTGACTGTATACCTCAGCTAAACACAGAGCCCTGACTGACTGTTTCCCTCAGCTAAACACAGAGCCCTGACTGACTGTTTCCCTCAGCTAAACACAGAGCCCTGACTGACTGTTTACCTCAGCTAAACACAGAGCCCTGACTGACTGTTTACCTCAGCTAAACACAGAGCCCTGACTGACTGTTTACCTCAGCTAAACACAGAGCCCTGACTGACTGTTTACCTCAGCTAAACACAGAGCCCTGACTGACTGTTTACCTCAGCTAAACAAAAGAGCCCTGACTGACTGTTTACATCAGCTAAACACAGAGCCCTGACTGACTGTTTACCTCAGCTAAACACAGAGCCCTGACTGACTGTTTACCTCAGATAAACACAGAGCCCTGACTGACTGTTTCCCTCAGCAAAAAACAGAGCCCTGACTGACTGTTTCCCTCAGCTAAACACAGAGCCCTGACTGACTGTTTACCTCAGCTAAACACAGAGCCCTGACTGACTGTTTACCTCAGCTAAACACAGAGCCCTGACTGACTGTTTACCTCAGCTAAACACAGAGCCCTGACTGACTGTTTACCTCAGCTAAACACAGAGCCCTGACTGACTGTTTACCTCAGCTAAACACAGAGCACTGACTGACTGTTTACCTCAGCTAAACACAGAGCCCTGACTGACTGTTTACCTCAGATAAACACAGAGCCCTGACTGACTGTTTCCCTCAGCTAAACACAGAGCCCTGACTGACTGTTTCCCTCAGCTAAACACAGAGCCCTGACTGACTGTTTACCTCAGCTAAACACAGAGCCCTGACTGACTGTTTACCTCAGCTAAACACAGAGCCCTGACTGACTGTTTACCTCAGCTAAACACAGAGCCCTGACTGACTGTTTACCTCAGCTAAACACAGAGCCCTGACTGACTGTTTACCTCAGCTAAACACAGAGCCCTGACTGACTGTATACCTCAGCTAAACACAGAGCCATGACTGACTGTTTACCTCAGCTAAACACAGAGCCCTGACTGACTGTTTACCTCAGCTAAACACAGAGCCCTGACTGACTGTTTACCTCAGCTAAACACAGAGCCCTGACTGACTGTTTACCTCAGCTAAACACAGAGCCCTGACTGACTGTTTCCCTCAGCTAAACACAGAGCCCTGACTGACTGTATACCTCAGCTAAACACAGAGCCCTGACTGACTGTTTACCTCAGCTAAACACAGAGCCATGACTGACTGTTTACCTCAGCTAAACACAGAGCCCTGACTGACTGTTTACCTCAGCTAAACACAGAGCCCTGACTGACTGTTTACCTCAGCTAAACACAGAGCCCTGACTGACTGTTTACCTCAGCTAAACACAGAGCCCTGACTGACTGTTTACCTCAGCTAAACACAGAGCCCTGACTGACTGTATATCTCACATAAACAGCAGATAATATGATCATATTCAGCGTGTGTCTCACCAAAGATAAACAGCTCATCAATATTCTATGCTGAGTGTATTTGGAGAGTAGTTAACTCCTGACTCCAGAATATCCTAGAGACTTGGTGCTCAGTTTAAAGTAAGGCTAGAGTCAACTGGAACATACCTGCCTTTAGTTTACACTGTATGTGCTTTCTGCATTTTTTTATCCTTTGAAGAAACACTTGAACACACACACTGTAGCAAAGGAGCCTTTGGTAAGCTGTGAGTTCCCTTTCCTTTACTCACCATGTTTGGACACGTCACAGGAGAACATGTGATAACTCAATGCTCTTTAGAACATGGCAACAACCAACCAACCTTGACTCTCATGGCTAGTCTGAGAGAGAGAGAGAGAGAGAGAGAGAGAGAGAGAGAGAGAGAGAGAGAGAGAGAGAGAGAGAGAGAGAGAGAGAGAGACAGAGAGAGAGAGAGAGAGAGAGAGAGAGAGAGAGAGAGAGAGAGAGAGAGAGAGAGAGAGAGAGAGAGAGAGAGAGAGATGACTGAGCCCACAAACAACAAGTGTGCGGTTAAAATTGGCAAAAAAACACCCACATTTCTTTCCACAGGGCCGTGGGGTGAGACAGGGATGCAGTTTAAGCCCCACCCTCTTCAACATATATATCAACGAATTGGCGAGGGCACTAGAACAGTCTGCAGCACCCGGCCTCACCCTACTAGAATCTGATGTCAAATTTCTTCTGTTTGCTGATGATCTGGTGCTTCTGTCACCAACCAAGGAGGGCCTACTGCAGCACCTAGATCTTCTGCACATATTCTGTCAGACCTGGGCCCTGACAGTAAATCTCAGTAAGACAAAAATAATGGTGTTCCAAAAAAGGTCCAGTAGCCAGGACCACAAATACAAATTCCATCTAGACACCGTTGCCCTAGAGCACACAAAAAACTATACATACCTCGGCCTAAACATCAACGCCACAGGTAACTTCCACAAAGCTGTGAACGATCTGAGAGACAAGGCAAGAAGGGCCTTCTATGCCATCAAAAGGAACATAAAATGTGACATACCAATTAGGATCTGGCTAAAAATACTTGAATCAGTTATAGAACCCATTGCCCTTTATGGTTCTGAGGTCTGGGGTCCGCTCACCAACCAAGAATTCACAAAATGGGACAAACACCAAATTAAGACTCTGCATGCAGAATTCTGCAAAAACATCCTCTGTGTACAACGTAAAACACCAAATAATGCATTTAGAGCAGAATTAGGCCAATACCCGCTAATTATCAAAATCCAGAAAAGAGCCGTTAAATTCTATAACCACTTAAAAGGAAGCGATTCCCAAACCTTCCATAACAAAGCCATCACCTACAGAGAGATGAACCTGGTGTCACGATCGCTACAAGATGAAGCGGACCAAGGCGCAGCGTGATAAGCGTACATTCTTTTATTGAAGTACACAACACGAACCAAAACAATAAACCAAACGATAAGTGAAGTCCTGTGTTAAACACAAACCTTTCGGAACAAGATCCCACAATGACTAGTGAAAACAGGCTGCCTAACTATGGTTCCCAATCAGAGACAACGAGCAACAGCTGCCTCTGATTGGGAACCACCCTGGCCAACATAGATCTAAACGATCTAGACTGAAAACAAGGAACAACTAAACATAGGAAAATCCACACCCTGGCTCAACATTTCAGAGTCCCCAGAGCCAGGGCGTGACAGTACCCCCCCCCAAAGGCGCGGACTGCGACCGCGCCACACCAACACAAGAGGGTAGGGGCCGGGTGGGCATTCCGCCTCGGAGGCGGATCCGGCTCCGGGCGTGACCACCCCTCTATCTCTACCCCCCCGTAGCGCCCCTGGTCTGGACCCGCTGGCCGGAGCTGGACTGGACACCGGTGGAGCCGATTGCTCTGGCTCCGGTGTGGAGCAGCTGACCGGAGCCGGACCAGGCACCGGTGGAACAGGCACGGACCGTGCCGGACTGACGACGCGCACCACTGGCTTGGTGCGGGGAGCAGGAACGAGCCGGACCGGAATGACGACGCGCACCACTGGCTTGGTGCGGGGGGCAGGAACAGGCCGGACCGGGGTGACTACGCGCACCACTGGCTTGGTGCGGGGAGCAGGAATGGGCCGGACCGGGCTGATGACGCGCACCACTGGCTTGGTGCGGGGAGCAGGAACGGCCGGACCGGGCTGAAGACGCGCACCATTGGCTTTAGTGCGGGGAGCAGGAACAGGCCGGACCGGGCTGGCGACGCGCACCACTGGCTTGGTGCGGGGAGCAGGAACGGGCCGGACCGGGCTGGCGACGCGCACCATTGGCTTGGTGCGGGGAGCAGGAACAGGCCGGACCAGGCTGGCGACGCGCACCACTGGCTTGGTGCGGGGAGCAGGAACAGGCCGGACCGGGCTGGCGACGCGCACCACTGGCTTGGTGCGGGGAGCAGGAACAGGCCGGACCGGGCTGACTACGCGCACCACTGGCTTGGTGCGGGGAGCAGGAACGGGCCGGACCGGGCTGATGACGCGCACCACTGGCTTGGTGCGGGGAGCAGGAACGGGCCGGACCGGGCTGACGACGCGCACCATTGGCTTGGTGCGGGGAGCAGGAACAGGCCGGACCGGGCTGGCGACGCGCACCACTGGCTTGGTGCGGGGAGCAGGAACGGGCCGGACCGGGCTGACGACGCGCACCATTGGCTTGGTGCGGGGAGCAGGAACAGGCCGGACCAGGCTGGCGACGCGCACCACTGGCTTGGTGCGGGGAGCAGGAACGGGCTGGACCGGGCTGGCGACGTGCACCACAGGCTTAGTGCGGGGAGCAGGAACGGGCCTGACCGTACTGGGAACACACACCACTGGCCTTGTGCGGGAATCAGGAACGGGCCGGACCGGACTGGTGACACACACCACTTGCTTGGTGCGAGGAGCGGGACTGGGTTTCCTCATAAACCTCCGCTCCCTCTGCTGCCTAACCAGTTCCTCTCGCCGTGCCTCCACACTCTCCTTCTCCCTCGTGACCAGTGGCCCCCGTAACCTGGCTACCTCCTCTGCTAACCTGCTGAACCGCTCTATCGCGAGCCTCCCGCTGCCTCGCCGTCCACGGTGTGAGCCCCCCCCTAAAAAATTGTTGGGCTTGTCTCTCCCCCGTGAACATGGCCTCCATGGCTCTCGCCAGACTCTCACTCTTCTCCTCCCAAGTCCATCCTCTCTCCTCTTCACGCTGCTTGATCCAGTCGTGGTGGGATCTTCTGTCACGATCGTTATGAGATGAAGCGGACCAAGGCGCAGCGTGATAAGCGTACATTCTTTTATTGAAGTACACAACACGAACCAAAACAATAAACCAAACGATAAGTGAAGTCCTGGGTTAAACACAAACCTTTCGGAACAAGATCCCACAATGACTAGTGAAAACAGGCTGCCTAAGTATGGTTCCCAATCAGAGACAACGAGCAACAGCTGCCTCTGATCGGGAACCACCCTGGCCAACATAGATCTAAACGATCTAGACAGAAAACAAGGAACAACTAAACATAGGAACTAACAACCTGGCTCAACATTAAAGAGTCCCCAGAGCCAGGGCGTGACACCTGGAGAAGAGTCCCCTAAGTAAGCTTGTCCTGGGGCTCTGTTCACAAACACAAACAGACCCCACACAACCCCAGGACAACAACAACAACAACAACAACAACACAATTAGACCCAACCAAATCATGAGAAAACAAAAAGAGAATTACTTGACACATTGGAAAGAACAAACAAAAAAACAGAGCAAACTAGAATGCTATTTGGCCCTAAACAGAGAGTACACAGTGGCAGAATACCTGACCACTGTGACTGACCCAAACTTAAGGAAAGCTTTGACTATGTACAGACTCAGTGAGCATAGCCTTGCTATTGAGAAAGGCCGCCGTAGGCAGACCTGGCTCTCAAGAGAAGACAGGCTATGTGCACACTGCCCACAAAATGAGGTGGAAACTGAGCTGCAGTTCCTAACCTCCTGCCAAATGTATGACCATATTAGAGACACAAATTTTCCTCAGATTACAGTGATCCACAAAGAATTCGAAAACAAACCCAATTTTGATCAACTCCCTTATCTACTGGTTGAAAAACCACAGTGTGCAATCACAGCTGCAAGATTTGTGACCTGTTGCCACAAGAAAAGGGCAACCAGTGAAGAACAAACACCATTGTAAATACAACCCATATTTATGTTTATTTATTTTCCCATTTGTACTTTAACTAATTGCACATTGTTACAACACTGTATATATACATAATATGACATTTGAAATGTCTTTATTCTTTTGAAACTTCTGAGTGTAATGTTTACTGTTAATATTTATTGTTTATTTCACTTTTGTTTACTATCTACTTCACTTGCTTTGGCAATGTTAACACACATTTCCCATGCCAATAAAGCCTTTAAATTGAAATTGAATTGAGAGAGAGAGAGAGAGAGAAAGAGAGAGAGAGAGAGAGAGAGAGAGAGAGAGAGAGAGAGAGAGAGAGAGAGAGAGAGAGAGAGAGAGAGAGAGAGAGAGAGAGAGAGAACAGTGGAGAGTCATTAATTAAAAACACACATCTCCAAACCACCACCATAATAATTAACCTCTATCTCGTTAGCAACATAACAGGCTGCAGAGGTGAATAAAATTAATAAAGGCCACGTCCAAAATGGAATACCATTCCCTATTTAGTGCACTACTTTTGACAAAGGCCCATAGTGCTCGATATAAGAAACTGGGTCCCATTTCGGATGCACACACACTTTGGAGATCTGTATTCCACAGCATACGGAATATCAATAGATATGATGATGTGCCCTGAAACGCTTTTCATTCTGGAACTTCCTCTCCACCTACAGCTCTTCCTTCTGAATCAGTTAGGCTAATTATTCTTTCTCTCTTTGTTGAATGCCTTGGTTCTGGCTTCTGAAAGGTTTTTCAAGGTATTTTCCGGCAGGCAGGGTGGATGGAGTTGAAGTTTGGCTTCGGCTGGTAAATATTTGATTGGCTTTATGGGTAAAAGAACAATAAGAGATTCATTAAATGTTTCATGGGGAGATTTCCCCCTGAGCCTGTCAGACATACAGCACATAGTAGAGTATACAGTCGTGGTCAAAAGTGCCACCAGTGCAAAGCTTGCTCAGGAATGCCAGCAGGCAGGTGTGAGTGCATCTGCACGCACAGTGAGGCAAAGACTTTTGGAGGATGGCCTGGTGTCAAGAATGGCAGCGAGGAAGCCACTTCTCTCCAGGAAAAACATCAGGGACAGACTGATATTCTGCAAAAGGTACAGGGATTGGACTGCTGAGGACTGGGGTAAAGTCATTTTCTCTGATTAATCCCCTTTCCGATTGTTTGGGGAATCCGGAAAAAAGCTTGTCCGGAGAAGACAAGGTGAGCGCTACCATCAGTCCTGTGTCATGCCAACAGTAAAGCATCCTGAGACCATTCATGTGTGGGGTTGCTTCTCAGCCAAGGGAGTGGGCTCACTCACAATTTTGCCTAAGAGCACAGCCACGAAGAAAGAATGGTACCAACACATCCTCCGAGAGCAACTTCTCCCAACCATCCAAGAACAGTTTGGTGACAAACAATGCCTTTTCCAGCATGATGGAGCACCTTGCCATAAGGCAAAAGTGATAACTAAGTGGCTTGGGAAACAAAACATCAACATTTTGGGTCCATGGCCAGGAAACTCCCCAGACCTTAATCCCATTGAGAACTTGTGGTCAATCCTCAAGAGGCGGGTGGACAAACAAAAACCCACAAATTCTGACAAACTCCAAGCATTGATTATGCAAGAATGCGCTGCCATCAGACAGGATGTGGCCCAGAAGTTAATTGACAGCATGCCAGGGCGGATTGCAGAGGTCTTGAATAAGAAGGGTCAACACCGCAAATATTGACTCTTTGCATAAACTTAATGTAATTGTCAATAAAAGCCTTTGACACTTATGGAATGCTTGTAATTATACTTCAGTATACCATAGTAACATCTGACAAAAATATCTAAAAACACTGAAGCAGCAAACTTTGTGAAGACCAATACTTGTGTCATTCTCAAAACTTTTGACCACGACTACAGTACAATATGTACAGTATATGCCATTTAGCAGAAGCTTTTATCTAAAGTGACTTACAGTCATGCAAGCATATATTTTACGTATTGGTAGCCCCAGGAATCGAACCCACAACCCAGGCGGTGCAAGAGCCATCCTATACCAACTGAGTCATACAGGACCACATATCATCGGGAATGCAGAGTCACTTGTCCATGTAGCTATCGAGGTTCACTGTACTCGTAAGTAATCTAGCTATCGAGGTTCACCGTACCTTACTGATATTGAGTCAGAATGACTAGACAAATGCAAATACTGTAGGTAGTCATTAGGACAATGTACGTCCGGATACGCCTCAGTTGTAACAATGGGAAAAGAGATAGATGTTATAATGCTAATGGTAAATGTTTTGGTTCAACAGGACCTTTAGTTCTGTCTTGCTACAGGCACAATATAATGTGTGGCTTCATGAGGTAATTCATGTTTTGAAGCTGCCTTTGGAATGATGTGTGTTCCTTCCTATCTCTAAGGCTTGAGACAAGCATACCTGATGAGATCTCTCTCTAAGGCTTGAGTCAAGCATACCTGATGAGATCTCTCTCTAAGGCTTGAGTCAAGCATACCTGATGAGATCTCTCTCTAAGGATTGAGTCAAGCATACCTGATGAGATCTCTCTCTAAGGCTTGAGTCAAGCATACCTGATGATATCTCTCTCTAAGGCTTGAGTCAAGCATACTTGATGATATATCTCTCTAAGGCTTGAGTCAAGCATACTTGATGAGTTCTCTCTCTATGGCTTGAGTCAAGCATACCTGATTAGATCTCTGTCCAAGGCTTGAGTCAAGCATACCTGATGAGATCTCTGTCTAAGGCTTGAGTCAAGCATACCGGATGAGATCTCTGTCCAAGGCTTGAGTCAAGCATACCTGATGAGATCTCTGTCTAAGGCTTGAGTCAAGCATACCGGATGAGATCTCTGTCTAAGGCTTGAGTCAAGCATACCTCATGGGAGCTTTCTCTAAGAAATATAGTATGCAATTTCACTTAAGTCTTGCATGTGGGGGAGAGTGGGGTAAGTTGAGCCATTTTTCACATTTAGCATCACTCCGTCAAGGGAAATACAATATTATTTCTAACAAAGATATCTACATATATTTCAGGATGTTGTGTATCCCTGGAAATAATCAGAATTCATGTAAAAGTTTGAGTTTTGAAAACATTGCTTGTCCAGGCACTGCATCGCAGTGCTAGCTGTGCCACTAGAGATCCTGGTTCGAATCCAGGCTCTGTCGTAGCCGGCCGCCACCGGGAGACCCATGGGGAGGCGCACAATTTGCCCAGCATCGTCCAGGGTAGGGGAGGGAATGGCCGGCAGGGATGTAGCTCAGTTGGTAGAGCATGGCTTTTGCAACGCCAGGGTTGTGGGTTCGATTCCCACCGGGGGCCAGTATGAAAAAAATAAATAAAAATAATGTATGCACTCACTAACTGTAAGTCGCTCTGGATAAGAGCGTCTGCTAAATGACGTAAATGTCACATTGCACAACTTACCCCTGGTATGGGGTAAGTTTAGCTGTGGGACAGGGTAATTAAGCCGCCTACACATTTCTGTACTGAATGAAATATCACCACTACCTTTTTAAGACCATGTCAATATTTGTTTCCCAAACACAATTCAACACAATCACAATCACTTTTGGTCTTTTTATCATTTTAAGCATATTTTAACACAGGCTTAGCACCTAACAAACACTTTGTACTTTTTAAACACTTTTAACCTCTACGGGATCGGTGTAACAGCAAACTTTCCAGGACATAGACATGTCTTATATGGGCAGAAAGCTTAAATTCTTGTTAATCTAACTGCACTGTCCAATGTACAGTAGCTATTACAGTGAAATAATACCATGCTATTGTTTGAGGAGAGCGCACAACAACAAAAAACGTATCACGTCAACTGGTTTGATACATTCACCTCTGAAGGTAAATAATGTACTTACATTCAGTAATCTTGCTCTGATTTGTCATCCTAAGGGTCCCAGAGATAAAATGTAGCATAGTTTTGTTTGATCAAATCATTTTTTATATTTTAATGTAGGAATTGGGTTCTACAGTTTGAAGCCCTGCTGTCTCTGGCTCCACACCCACCACGATGTGTGAAAGTTAGTGTATAAGCTAATGATCTATCATGTATGACATTCCTGGGAGTGTGTAAACTTACATTTTGTATTACCGTATAATTTTTGTATGTTCTCTATAGTTATGTACTTGAAAATGTATCAATTGACCAATTCGGCACATTTGGGCAGACTTGATACAAAATAGTCCGGTATTGCAATGCTTCACTGGATCAATCTGAAACTTTGCACACACACACCGCTGCCATCTAGTGGCCAAAATCTAAATTTTGCCTGAACTGCAATATTATATTGTGGCCTTTCTCTTGCCTTTCAAAATGATAAAAATATTTAAATTAAAAAAAACGTGTTTTTCTGTTGTATTATCTTTTACCAAATCTGTGTTATATTCTCCTACATTAATTTCACATTTCCACAAACGTCAAAGTGTTTCCTTTCAAATGGTGTCAAGAATATGCATATCCTTGCTTCAGGTCCTGAGCTACAGGCAGTTCAATTTTGGTATGTCATTTTAGGCGAAAATTGAAAAAAAGGGTCCGATCCTTAAGAGGATAACATGGGCCAGGCCCTGTTGTTACCTCATACCCCAGCGATAATGACTTGCATTACACCTGGCAAGAAAATAATTCAATTTGCTCCACTTGCCATTGGCTCAACCATTGGCTCATCTTACCCCATGGCCATTGGCTGAACTTACCCCAAGGCAAATATTTTGACTATATTAGCCCACACAGCTACAAGGATGCACTTTCATGCTAGGTTTAGGTCCTCATATTGAAGCTTATAGAGACCCCAACTGATGTATAGAACAATCTTAAAATGATCTACTTTGGTTTAGATACAAGCATCATGAAACCTCTAACACAATACATTAATTTGTTCAAATTATACATTTTGTGAATGGTTTCCTAGAAACAAGGGTGGCTCATTTTACCCCTTTGGCTCAACTACCCCCTAGGTCATACTGACCCCCTAGGTCCTGTGTAGCTCAGTTGGTAGAGCATGGCGTTTGCAATGCCAGGGTTGTGGGTTCGATTCCCATGGGGGGCCAGTATGAAAATGTATGTACTCACTAACTTTAAGTCGCTCTGGATAAGAGCGTCTGCTAAATGACGTAAATGTAACTTACCCCACTCTCCCCTACCTTTATTGTTCTCATCATCTCTTTCAATCAAAGACTGCTTTTTTTTGTCACAAGGAAAGTGCGCAGACAGTACAACTTCAGAGAAAAACTCTTTATTCTGTCTTCCGAATACCTAACGACTACTAAGCATTCACTGTAAATTAATTCAGTGCAAGACTTTTATCAAAGGTGGCTTCTGCCCTCCTGCGCTCACAGAGATCTCACTCATCTCCCAGTGGAGCCTTCGTAGCCTCGTCTGCTTTAATTGTGATCAATGACTTTTAAATAGGGGGTTGTGGCACTAGAGAATCCCTCCACCTGGTGTCTCTGATAAAAGAGAAAGATTTGTATTGTAATCCCATTGGAATGAGACACACATACAAACATATAATTCTAATCCATTTCCAAAGTGGTTGTGATTTAAGCAGCAAACAGTTCAGTTCAGAGCAGTTAGATCATAGAGATCTCTGTGACAGCTTGGTTCCTTGTAGAGAGATGATATTTAGCTGCTACACCTCTCTTTATCCTGTCAACAGACCCTCTAACCCCACCACTACTTACCACATTATGACAGAGCTCTTTGTAAAGATTCCCTTCAGTGCTTCCTGCCTAGTAGAGATCTTCTTCCTTCAGTGCTTCCTGCCTAGCAGAGATCTTCTTCCTTCAGTGCTTCCTGCCTAGTAGAGATTGTCTTCCTTCAGTGCTTCCTGCCTAGTAGAGATCTTCTTCCTTCAGTGCTTCCTGCCTAGCAGAGATCTTCTTCCTTCAGTGCTTCCTGCCTAGTAGAGAGCTTCTTCCTTCAGTGCTTCCTGCCTAGCAGAGATCTTCTTCCTTCAGTGCTTCCTGCCTAGTAGATATCTTCTTCCTTCAGTGCTTCCTGCCTAGTAGAGATCTTCTTCCTTCAGTGCTTCCTGCCTAGTAGAGATATTCTTCCTTCAGTGCTTCCTGCCTAGTAGAGATCTTCTTCCTTCAGTGCTTCCTGCCTAGCAGAGATCTTCTTCCTTCAGTGCTTCCTGCCTAGTAGAGAGCTTCTTCCTTCAGTGCTTCCTGCCTAGCAGAGATCTTCTTCCTTCAGTGCTTCCTGCCTAGCAGAGATCTTCTCCCTTTAGTCTCCCTGAATAAAGTGGGTTGAGTCTATTCCTTTAAACATTGAACCGCTGTGGTTCACAACAATTCTGATTTCTAAAGGTGGAAGTTGGTAGAGTTTTTGTTCGGGTGGTTCAGTGAAACAATTATAGCTTCTGAGGTAGAAGTTTTTGGTGAGGGAGGCCCTGCTCTCTACTCTCCCAGATGTTTAGTTCATTTCATTCCGATCTCCTCTGCATTATTGTAGCCATTTGCTACAGCCTGTCAACTATGCCTCTGCCTATCCCTGTTCTCTCCTCTCTGCACAGGCTACACAAACGCCCCACACCGCGTGGCTGCTGCCTCTCTAACCTGGTGGTCCCTGCACGCACCCCACACCTGGAGTTCCAGGTCTCAGGCAGCCTCTGGAACTGCCGTTCTGCTGCCAACAAAGCTGACTTCATCCCAGCCTATGCTAATCTCCAGTCCCTCGACTTCCTGGCGCTGACGGAAACATGGATTACCACTGAAAACACTGCTACTCCTACTGCTCTCTCCTCGTCTGACCATGTGTTCTCGCATACCCCGAGAGCATCTGGTCAGAGGGGTGGTGGCACAGGAATCCTCATCTCTCCCAAGTGGACATTCTCAATTTTTCCCCTAACCCATCTGTCTATCTCCTCATTTGAATTCCATGCTGTCACAGTCACTAGCCCATTTAAGCTTAATATCCTTGTCATCTATCGCCCTCCAGGTTCCCTTGGAGAGTTCATCAATGAGCTTGACGCCTTGATAAGTTCCTTTCCTGAGGATGGCTCACCCCTCACAGTTTTGGGGGATTTCAACCTCCCTATGTCCACATTTGACTCATTTCTCTCTGCCTCCTTCTTTCCACTCCTCTCCTCTTTTGACCTCACCCTCTCACCGTCCCCCCTACTCACAAGGCAGGCAATACGCTTGACCTCATCTTTACTAGATGCTGCTCTTCTACTAATCTCACTGCAACTCCCCTCCATGTCTCCGACCACTACTTTGTTTCCTTTTCTCTCTCGCTCTCCTCCCACACTACTCACTCTGCCCCTACACAGATGGTAATGCGCCGCCGCAACCTTCGCTCTCTCTCTCCCACTACTCTCTCCTCTTCCATCCTATCATCTCTTCCCTCTGCTCAATCCTTCTCCCTCCAATCTCCTGATTCTGCCTCCTCAACCCTCCTCTCCTCCCTTTCTGCATCCTTTGACTCTCTGTGTCCCCTATCCTCCCGGCCGGCTCGGTCCTCCCCTCCAGCTCCGTGGCTTGATGACTCATTGCGAGCTCACAGAACAGAGCTCCGGGCAGCGGAGCGGAAATGGAAGAAAACTAAACTCCCTGCCGACCTGGCATCTTTTCACTCCCTCCTCTCTACATTTTCTTCATCTGTTTCTGCTGCTAAGGCCACTTTCTACCACTCTAAATTCCAAGCATCTGCCTCTAACCCTAGGAAGCTCTTTGCCACATTTTCCTCTCTGCTGAATCCCCCTCCTCCTCTCTCTCTGTGGATGACTTCGTCAACCACTTTGAAAAGAAGGTTGACGACATTCGATCCTCGTTTGTTAAGTCTAATGACACTGCTGGTCCTACTCACACTGCCCTACCCTATGCTTTGACTTCTTTCTCCCCTCTCTCTCCAGACAAAATCCTGCGACTTGTGACTGCAGGCCGCCCAACAACCTGCCCGCTTGACCCCATCCCCTCCTCTCTTCTCCAGACCATCTCCGGTGACCTTCTCCCCTACCTCACCTCGCTGATCAACTCATCCTTGACCGCTGGCCATGTCCCTTCCGTCTTCAAGAGAGCGAGAGTTGCTCCCCTTCTCAAAAAACCAACACTCGATCCCACTGATGTCAACAACTACAGACCAGTATCCCTTCTTTCTTTTCTTTCCAAAACTATTGAGCGTGCCGTCTTTAGCCAACTCTCTTGCTATCTCTCTCAGAATGACCTTCTTGATCCAAACCAGTCAGGTTTCAGGACTGGTCATTCAACTGAGACTGCTCTTCTCTGTGTCACGGAGGCTCTCCGCACTGCTAAAGCTAACTCTCTCTCCTCTGCTCTTGTCCTTCTAGACCTGTCTGCTGCCTTTGATACTGTGAACCATCAGATCCTCCTCTCCACCCTCTCCGAGCTGGGCATCTCCGGCGCGGCTCACTCCATGATTGCCTCCTACCTGACCGGTCGCTCCTACCAAGTGGCGTGGCGAGAAGCTGTCTCCGCACCACGTGCTCTCACCACTGGTGTCCCCCAGGGCTCAGTTCTAGGCCCTCTCCTTTTCTCCCTATACACCAAGTCACTAGGCTCTGTCATATCCTCACATGGCCTCTCCTATCATTGCTACGCTGACGATACACAACTAATCTTCTCCTTTCCCCCTTCTGATAACCAGGTGGCGAATCGCATCTCTGCATGTCTGGCAGACATATCAGTATGGATGACGGATCACCACCTCAAGCTGAACCCTGGCAAGACGGAGCTGCTCTTCCTCCCGGGGAAGGACTGCCCGTTCCATGATCTCGCCATCACGGTTGACAACTCCGCTGTGTCCTCCTCCCAGAGTGCGAAGAGCCTAGGCGTGACCCTGGACAACACCCTGTCGTTCTCCGCCAACATCAAGGCGGTGACCCGCTCCTGCAGGTTCATGCTCTACAACATCCGGAGAGTACGACCCTGCCTTACACAGGAAGCGGCACAGGTCCTAATCCAGGCACTTGTCATCTCCCGTCTGGACTACTGCAACTCGCTGTTGGCTGGGCTCCCTGCCTGTGCCATTAAACCCCTACAACTCATCCAGAATGCCGCAGCCCGTCTGGTGTTCAACCTTCCCAAGTTCTCTCACGTCACCCCCCTCCTCCGCACACTCCACTGGCTTCCAGTTGAAGCTCGCATCCGCTACAAGACCATGGTGCTTGCCTATGGAGCAGTGAGGGGAACGGCACCTCTGTACCTTCGGGCTCTGATCAGTCCCTACACCCAAACGAGGGCATTGCGTTCATCCACCTCTGGCCTGCTGGCTCCCCTTCCTCTGCGGAAGCATAGTTCCCGCTCAGCCCAGTCAAAACTGTTCGCTGCTCTGGCACCCCAATGGTGGAACAAGCTCCCTCACGACGCCAGGACAGCGGAGTCACTCACCACCTTCCGGAGACATTTGAAACCCCACCTCTTTAAGGAATACCTGGGATAGGATAAAGTAATCCTTCTACCCCCCCAAAATTGTAAAGTGGTTATCCCACTGGCTATAGGGTGAACGCACCAATTTGTGAGTCGCTCTGGATAAGAGCGTCTGCTAAATGACGTAAATGTGCCCTTGAGCAAGGCACTTAACCCTAATTGCTCCTGTAAGTCGCTCTGGATAAGAGCGTCTGCTAAATGACTAAAATGTAAAATGTAAAAATGTAGTCCAACCTAACCAAGGGTTGACCGTTTGGCTTATTTCAGTGGACCAGAATGCTCCAGCAATCTTCCAAGGGATCTTTATTTGCCAAAATACAAACATGGCCCAGTTTATTTTATACATCATAAACGCTTGACAAACAAGGGGAAAACATACCATACGGCTATGAGAGTGTACGTCTGTGTTCCACTCCCATTTGAGTCTCTTGACCCACTCAACCTCTGACTCGATATTCACTTCTGTGACAAGTCTGTGAAGAAACCACCTAGGCCTCTGCGATATGGGGGGCGTACACTCTTCTTCACATGCTTGACTGCAGAGCAAGGTTGTGATTCTCTACAATAGTAATTGAAAGACGTATGTGGGGACACCATCTACGTCTGGTTTCATCCCCTCTGGCTTGATTCCTGACATCCTCATGGCATGTTTTCTAACAGAGATCTACGTATATAATTATATGGTACCATACCGTGTACAAAATATGTGTTGCTAGAGACAGCCTTGTTGTGATTCTCCATTCTGTATAGGATATACAGTATAATCACACATTCCCTTCAATAGAAACCCATTTCCACTCTTCTATAGCGACCAGCAGGCTTTCTACACCATCATTACCAACAAATCCTATGAAGAATGTCCTGAGGGGTGCATATATTGCAATGATTTGGATAATAATCAAAAGTAATTTAAAAGCAAAGTTATCTGGCTTTGCCTTTATCTTCCTCAGGCAAACATTGTGTTCATTCAATGACAACATGTAGTGTGTTCAATTGAAACCATGGTTGCGTCCCAAATGGCACCATATTCCCTACATAGTGCACTACTTTTGACAGGGCTCAGCTCAAAAGTAGTGCCCTATGTAGGGGATAGGGTTCCATTTGGGACATAAAACACATTCGCCTTAAATCAACGCTAAACTGAACGGCAGCTAAGATTTCTTATTAGATTTTTGTTCATTTATGATAATGAAGCCTTGCCTCTCTCTCTCTCTCTCTCTCTCTGAGCTGCAGAGCTCTAGCTCATTATCATCCCAGAAGACTGTCTGTTGTCAACACCAATACGAAACCTGATGTTCAAAATGTAAACATCTTATTTGTTGTTCAGTATGAAAAGTGGCACAAAGTACGGTTACCCAAAGCTCTTTGGTAAGCGTCACAAATGCCACCCTATTCCCTATTTAGTGCACTACTTTTGACCTGTGGTGCACTGAATAGGGTGCCATGTGGAATGCATCCTTAGCCTAGTGTATTCAGTCAATGGGTGCTCTGGATATGAATGCATAATCGTCATCTTTATTCATGCCCAACCATCTTAGAAGCATTGACAAGTCATCTTCAAGCTTAACTGTGAAGTGTACAATATAGTGAGATATTACAGATAGCCTGTACTGTAGTCAAAGTCAAGTCGTATTGCATAGCCATCCCTAAACATTTAGGGGGGCGGTTTCTGGGACACAGATTCAGACTAGTCCTAGACTAGAAAGCATACTCAATAGAGAATCTCCATTGAAAGTGGTTTTTAGTCCAGGACTTGGCTTCATCTGTGTCCCAGAAACCACCCCTTTAAAATACCATAGTGCCACAACACATTATCTTCATTCCAAAATCCATTATCACAAGATTACATCCCTTTTGTTCCTCATAGGATGTTTTTATAGACGATAGTGGGGTATCATTATTTGGTGCGAGCCACTCACTAATAGGCTGGGTTGTCAACTACGGTTTGTAAAGCCTTTCATGACAAAGTAATGTCCAGAACAGAGGAATTGATTTCTCTCTCCTCTCCTTTTTCTGCACTCTACTGTTATGGTCTTAAGCCCATTTACTGTGTTTTTGCCGCAGCAGATTGGTTGACAGAGTATAATGGCACCAATTTACTCTTCAAGACAATATCCCTATCATCATCACCATCACCACCGGATGACAACAATTTTACCTTGAGAGTATTTTTTTTTTCTCCTGTACTAGTGGGCTTGACAGATTAATTTAAATGCAGTGTGAGGAGGAGGTAAGTGCGTTTACACAGAGGTAGGTGTCCATGAGATACATACACTATAGCCATTGTATTCTGTACCACTGTGGACCATATGGGTCCTGGTTAAAGGGTACCTGTATTCTGTACCACTGTGGACCATATGGGTCCTGGTTAAAGGGTACCTGTATTCTGTATCACTGTTGACCATATGGGTCCTGGTTAAAGGGTACCTGTATTCTGTATCACTGTGGACCATATGGGTCCTGGTTAAAGGGTACCTGTATTCTGTATCACTGTGGACCATATGGGTCCTGGTTAAAGGGTACCTGTATTCTGTATCACTGTTGACCATATGGGTCCTGGTTAAAGGGTACCTGTATTCTGTATCACTGTGGACCATATGGGTCCTGGTTAAAGGGTACCTGTATTCTGTATCACTGTGGACCATATGGGTCCTGGTTAAAGGGTACCTGTATTCTGTATCACTGTTGACCATATGGGTCCTGGTTAAAGGGTACCTGTATTCTGTATCACTGTTGACCATATGGGTCCTGGTTAAAGGGTACCTGCATTCTGTATCACTGTGGACCATATGGGTCCTGGTTAAAGGGTACCTGTATTCTGTATCACTGTTGACCATATGGGTCCTGGTTAAAGGGTACCTGTATTCTGTACCACTGTTGACCATATGGGTCCTGGTTAAAGGGTACCTGTATTCTGTATCACTGTTGACCATATGGGTCCTGGTTAAAGGGTACCTCCATTCTGTATCACTGTGGACCATATGGGTCCTGGTTAAAGGGTACCTGTATTCTGTATCACTGTTGACCATATGGGTCCTGGTTAAAGGGTACCTGTATTCTGTACCACTGTTGACCATATGGGTCCTGGTTAAAGGGTACCTGTATTCTGTATCACTGTTGACCATATGGGTCCTGGTTAAAGGGTACCTGTATTCTGTATCACTGTGGACCATATGGGTCCTGGTTAAAGGGTACCTGTATTCTGTAACACTGTGGACCATATGGGTCCTGGTTAAAGGGTACCTGCATTCTGTATCACTGTGGACCATATGGGTCCTGGTTAAAGGGTACCTGTATTCTGTATCACTGTGGACCATATGGGTCCTGGTTAAAGGTAATGCATCATATATGTGTTTTCATGCAACTGCTGTCCAACTAACTAGTAATAATAATATTAGCCATTTAGTAGACACTTTCATCAAAATTACATTTGTACATATTGGTGGCCCCAGTGGGAATTGAACCCATGAACCTTGGCATTGCAAGATTCATGTTCTGCTGACTGAGCCACACAGGACCACAGCACCAGTACTCCAACACCACCTTACTAAAACAGTCACAGATTGACGTGGGCCAGCACCAGTACTCCAACACCACCTTACTAAAACAGTCACAGATTGACGTGGGCCAGCACCAGTACTCCAACACCACCTCACTAAAACAGTCACAGATTGACGTGGGCCAGCACCAGTACTCCAACACCACCTTACTAAAACAGTCACAGATTGACGTGGGCCTAAGGGGAAGTGTTAGAAGCTCAAACTCTTTTGTTTTTTATTCTGGACCCAGCTCAAATCTATCCTAAGCGCAATGTTCCCCGCACACCAGCCAGAGCTCTCTAAGCTCCAACCCTCCTGCCCCGGGGAGGAACAGGAGGAAGAGGAGGAAGAGGAGGAAGAGGAGTGGAGAAAATAAATAAGGCCAAGGAGGATGTCCACTTTTTTGTGTGTATTACACGATTTCCTTCCTTCATATTGCATTCGTATACACAACTCTAATTTGTTGTGGCTAATGTTAGCTAGGTTAGCTAGGTGGCTAATGTTAGCTAGGTTAGCTAGGTGGCTAATGTTAGCTAGGTTAGCTAGGTGGGTAACTTTAGCTAGGCTAGCTAGGTGGCTAACTTTAGCTAGGCTAGCTAGGTGGCTAACTTTAGCAAGGCTAGCTAGGTGGCTAACTTTAGCTAGGCTAGCTAGGTGGCTAACTTTAGCTAGGCTATTTAGGTGGCTAACTTTAGCTAGGCTAGCTAGGTGGCTAACGTTAGCTTTGCTAGGGGTTAAGGTTAGATTTAGGGGTTAAGGTTAGGGTTAGGTAACATGCTAGCTAAGTAGTTAAAGGGGTTAAGGTTAGTGTAAGGATTAGGGTTAAGATTAGCTAACGTGCTAGCTAAATTGTTAAAAAGTTGCTAATTAGTTAAAATTGTCCATGACGTGAGTCGAACACACAACATTTGGGTTGCTAGATGAGTGTGTTATACTGTACCTCCCTCCTATTGTTTCTGTCTTAAGTAACCCACTGTCTTTATCTACATTTACATTTACGTCATTTAGCAGACGCTCTTATCCAGAGCGACTTACAAATTGGTGCATTCACCCTATAGCCAGTGGGATAACCACTTTACAAATTATTTTTTTTTGGGGGGGTAGTAGAAGGATTACTTTATCCTATCCCAGGTATTCCTTAAAGAGGTGGGGTTTCAAATGTCTCCGGAAGGTGGTGAGTGACTCTCTGATTGAAATGCACTGTATACAAAATCGTGTACTGCACACGTTTTTGTTTTTTTGTGTGCCTGTCAAGAATTTCCAATAACTCATTTGTATCTATTTCACAAGGGTTAAGGTTTGGGATAGGGTTAAAACCAAAACATTTAAAACCAGTGCCTAGCACTAGGACTGAACACGGGACCCTCGGGGTAGAGCTTGTGGCCATCCCCATCCACAATGCCCTAGCACAGGGTTCTTCAATTCCGGTCCTGGAGGGCCGAAACACCTCTGTTTTTCATCCTCTCCTTCTAATCAGGGGCTAATTCAGACCTGGGACACCAGGTGAGTGCAATTAACTACCAGGTAGAAATAAAAAACAGAAGTGTTTCGGCCCTCCAGGACCGGAATTGAAGAGCCCTGCCAGGGTTCTTCAATTCCGGTCCTGGAGGGCCGAAACACCTCTGTTTTTCATCCTCTCCTTCTAATCAGGGGCTAATTCAGACCTGGGACACCAGGTGAGTGCAATTAACTACCAGGTAGAAATAAAAAACAGAAGTGTTTCGGCCCTCCAGGACCGGAATTGAAGAACCCTGCCTAGCAAAACCCAAGCCTGCTAGTTGGTGTGAAGCCCCTCCAACCCTGTGACGACCCTCCCACTCTGTCTGCCGTATTCTCTCTCTTTGCTCTTGTTTCCTTATTAGGGTGCCGGTGGGCGGAGTTGGGAGGGTCGTCAGCTACATGGGAAACACCTGGGCCCGGGTGTGTCCCAGGATAAATGGACCTCTTCCACATTCATTGAGGAGACTCTCTCCATGCAGACACCTTATTGATTGTTGTTGTGGTATTTTTGTGGCTTGTTGGTTGTTTGCTTTAGCACCTTTCAACACTTTGCATTATAACAACATTTTATGCAAAACACTCACTTACACTACTGATTACTGTACTTACTTTACTTTAGTTAATAAACATATATGTTGGTATTCCTTGTCTCCACGTTGTCTCCCTTTTGTTACGAACTTTGAGCCGGTTCGTAATAGCGCTCACCGTTGCCCCTAGTGTCCGGTTTTGAAGTTGTCTCCCTGGTCACAGGAAGGCCCCAAAAGACTCCAGTCACCCAGGTCATAGACTGTTCTCTCTGCTAACACACAGCAAGTGGTACCGGAGCGCCAAGTCTAGGTCCAAAGGCTCCTTAACAGCTTCTATTCTTTATTGTGTTACTTTTAATTATTTTTAACCTTCATTTATTTAGTAAATATTTTCTTAACTCTTTCTTAAACTGCATTGTTGGTTAAGGGCTTGTCACAGTAAGGTCTACACCTGTTGTATTCGGCGCAAGTGAAAAATAACATTTGATTTGATCTTGAGCTACCTTGCTGAATTGGAAACGGGTACAACACAGACACACACACCAGGCCGGTCACTATCATGGTCCAAACACACCAAGACAGTCATGAAGAGGGCACGACAAAGCCTATTCCCCCTCAGGAGAATGAAAAGATTTGGCATGGGTCCTCAGATCCTCAAAAAATTATAAGGCACTACAGAGGGTAGTGCGTATGGCCCAGTACATCACTGGGGCCAAGCTTCCTGCCATCCAGGACCTCTAAACCAGGCGGTGTCAGAGGAAGGCCCTCAAAATTGTCAAAGACTCCAGCCACCCTAGTCATAGACTGTTCTCTCTGCTACCGCACGGCAAGCGGTACCGGAGTGCCAAGTCTTGGTCCAAAATACTTATCAACAGCTTCTACCCCCAAGCCATAAGACTCCTGAACAGCTAATCATGGCTACCCGGACTATTTGCACTGCCCCCCCCACCCCATCTTTTTACGCTGCTGCTACTCTGTTAATTATTTATGCATAGTCACTTTAACTCTACCCACATGTACATATTACTTCAACTACCTCAACTAGCCGGTGCCCCCGCACATTGACTCTGCACCGGTACCCCCCTGTATATATAGCCTCCCTACTGTTATTATATTTTACTTCTGCTCTTTTTTAATTTAAAATAAATGTACTGTTGGTTAAGGGCTGTAAGTAAGCATTTCACTGTAATGTCTGCACCTGTTGTATTCAGCGCATGTGGCCAATAAAATTTGATTTGATTTAGAAACTCACGTCGATTTCAAATGTTTGAAAAGTTTCTGAGAACATTGATATATGCCGTTCTCGGCACAAATGTTGGCACAGCACTGGGCTCAAACTCACAATGCTCAGAGCGCGCTGCTTAGACCACTGCGCCACAGCAATTCACAATTGTGTATCAAGCAGGGAGAGTTCTATTTAGTTGTATCCTTTCCCCAAACTATAGCCCTAACCTTAACCACTCTGAATTAATACCTAAACTTAACCCTTTGAGTTAACAGTCATCCAATTACTTCAAATCCCAAAGTGAAACTATAAGTTCAAGTTGTACACACACACACGCACACACACACACACTGAGTGTACAAAACATTAGGAACACCTGCTCTTGAAATAGACTGACCAGGTGAATCCAGGTGAAGCTATGATCTCTTATTGATGTCACTTGTTAAATCTACTTCGATCAGTGTAGATGAAGGGGAGGAGACAGGTTAAAGAAGGATGTTCAAGCCTTGAGACAATTGAGACATGGATTGTGTATGTGTGCCATAAAGTGGATGAATGGGCAAGACAAAATATTTAAGTGCTATTGAACGGGGTATGGTAGTAGGTGCCAGGCGCTAACCCTAACCACAGCTGGTTGTCTTTCTGAAGGAGGTTCAGTCCAGTCCACTCTGTTGCTAACCAGAGCCCCAGGACCAGCTTGCTTAGGGGACTCTTCTCCAGGTTCATCTCTCTATAGGTCATGGCTTTGTTATGGAAGATTTGGGAAATCGCTTCCTTCTAGATGGGTTGTAGAATTTAACGGCTCTTTTCTTGATTTTGATCATCAGCGGGTATCGTCCTAATTCTGCTCTGCATGTATTATTTGGTGTTTTATGTTGTACACATAGGATGTTTTTGCAAAATTCTGCATGCAGATTCTCAGTTTTGTGTTTGTCCCATTTTGTGAATTAATGGTTGGTGAGCGGACCCCAGACCTCACAACCATAAAGGGCAATGGGTTCAATCAATCAATCAATCAATCAATCAATCAATCAATCAAATGTATTTATAAAGCCCTTTTTACATCAGCAGATATTACAAAGTGCTTATACAGAAATTTAGCCTAAAATCCCAAACAGCAGCAATGCAGATGTAGAAGCACGGTGGCAAGGAAAAACTCCCTAGAAAGGCAGAACCTAGGAAGAAACCTAGAGAGGAACCAGGCTCTGAGGGGTGGCCAGTCCCCTTCTGGCTGTGCCGGGTGGAGAGGAACCAGGCTCTGAGGGGTGGCCAGTCCCCTTCTGGCTGTGCCGGGTGGAGAGGAACCAGGCTCTGAGGGGTGGCCAGTCCTCTTCTGGCTGTGCCGGGTGGAGAGGAACCAGGCTCTGAGGGGTGGCCAGTCCCCTTCTGGCTGTGCCGGGTGGAGAGGAACCAGGCTCTGAGGGGTGGCCAGTCCTCTTCTGGCTGTGCCGGGTGGAGAGGAACCAGGCTCTGAGGGGTGGCCAGTCCCCTTCTGGCTGTGCCGGGTGGAGAGGAACCAGGCTCTGAGGGGTGGCCAGTCCCCTTCTGGCTGTGCCGGGTGGAGAGGAACCAGGCTCTGAGGGGTGGCCAGTCCCCTTCTGGCTGTGCCGGGTGGATATTATAAGAGTACATGGCCATTAAGGCCAGATTGTTCTTCAGGATGTTCAAATGTTTATAGATGACCAGCAGGGTCAAATAATAATCACAGTGGTTGTAGCGGGTGCAAAAAGGTCAGTACCTCAGGAGTAAATGTCAGTTGGCTTTTCATAGCCGAGCATTCAGAGGTCGAGACCACAGGTGCGGTAGAGAGAGAGAGAGGGTCCGGGACAAGGTAGCACGTCCGGTGAACAGGTCAGGGTTCCAGAACCGCAGGCAGAACAGTTGAAACTGGAGCAGCAGCACTGCCAGGTGGACTGGGGACAGCCAGGAGTCATCAGGAGGCCTGGGTTCTGTAACTGATTCAAGTATTTTTTGCCAGATCCTAATTGGAATGTCGAATTTTATGTTATTTTGATGCTGTAGAAGGCCCTTCTTGCCTTGTCTCTCAGATCGTTCACAGCTTTTGTGGAAGTTACCTGTGGCGCTGATGTTTAGGCCGAGGTATGTATAGTTTTTTGTGTGCTCTAGGGCAACGGTGTCTAGATGGAATTTTTTATTTGTGGTCCTGGCAACTGGAACATTATTTTTCTCTCTCTCTCTCTCTCTCTCTCTCTCTCTCTCTCTCTCTCTCTCTCTCTCTCTCTCTCTCTCTCTGTCTCTCTCTCTCTCTCTCTCTCTGTCTCTCTCTCTCTCTCTCTCTCTCTCTCTCTCTCTCTCTCTCTTCACTCTCTCTCTCTCTCTCTCTCTCTCTCTCTCTGTCTCTCTCTCTCTCTGTCTCTCTCTCTCTCTCTCTCTCTCTCTCTCTCTCTCTCTCTCTCTCTCTCTCTCTCTCTCTCTCTCTCTCTCTCTCTCTCACTCTCTCTCTCTCTCTCTCTCTCTCTCTCTGATCTCTGATCAGTTTAGTGAAAGTTCCCTGTGGTGCTGATGTTTAGGCTGAAGTAGATATACTGTTTTGTGTGCTCTAGGGCAATGTTGTCTAGATGGAATGTATATTTGTGGTCCTGGCAACTGGACCTCTTTTGGAACACCATTATTTTTGTCATACTGATTTTCCCAAGGTTTTTATTTTCATTTATTTTTTATTTCACCTTTATTTAGGTTGCTGTTGATGCATATCCCACGGTAGTTATTGGGGTTTAATTTGTCTCCACTTTTGTGGATTGGGGTGATCAGTCCTTGGTTCCACATACTGGGGAAGATGCCAGAGCTGAGGATGATGTTAAAGAGTTTAAGTATAGCCAATTGGAATTTGTTGTCTGTATATTTTATCATTTGTTTTAGGATACCATCAACACCACAGGCCTTTTTGGGTTGGAGGGTTTGAATTTTGTCCTGTGGTTAATTCAATGTAATTGGAAAATTCAGTGGGTTCTTGTAGTCTTTAATAGCTGATTCTAAGATTTGTAATTGATCATGTATATGTTTTTGCAGTGTTTTCATTGTTGTAGAGCCAAAAGAGAGAAGTGGTTTATCCATACATCTCTGTTTTGGATAGATAGCTCTTTGTGTTGTTGTTGGTTTAGTGTTTTCACATTTTCCCAGAAGTGGTTAGATTCTATGAATTCTTCAACTACATTGAGCTGATTTCTGACGTGCTGTTCCTTATTTTTCCGTAGTGTATTTCTGTATTGTTTTAGTGATTCACCATAGTGAAGACATAGACTCAGGTTTACTGGGTTTCTATGTTTCTGGTTGGATAGGTTTCTCAATTTATTTCTTAAGTTTTCATTCTTCATCAAACCATTTGTCATTGTTGTTCATTTTCTTAGGTTATCTGCTTGAAAAAAAATGTATTTGATAGGGAAGCTGAAAGGTCTAATACATGTATACTGTTTAGGCTTTCTACTGCCAAGTTTACACCTTCACTATGGCAGTGAAACACTTTGTACAGGAAGTTGTCTAAAAGGTAATGAATTTGTTGTTGCCCAATAGTTTTTTGGTTGGTTTCTACACTACATTCCTTCCATCTATAGCATTTCTTAATATTATGCAGTTCCTTTGGCTTCGATGACTCATGATTGAGTATTGCTCTATTTAAGTAGTAGGTTGTGATTTTGCTGTGATCTGATAGGGGTGTCAGTGGGCTGACTGAACGCTCTGAGAGACTCTGTGTGGAGGTCAGTGATAAAGTAATCTACAGTACTACTGCCAAGGGATGAGCTGTAGGTGTACCTACCATAGGAGTCTCCTCGAAGCCTACCATTGACTATGTACAGACCCAGCGTGCGACAGAGCTGCAAGTGACTCATTTTTGTTGGTTGTTTTGTCATAGTTGTGTCTAAGGGGGCATATTTGGGAGGGAATACTGTCACTTCCAGGTAGGTGTTTGTCCCCCTGTGTCCTGAGGGTGTCAGGTTCATGTCCAGTTCTGGCATTTAGGTCACCACAGACTAGTACATTACATTTTAGTCATTTAGCAGACGCTCTTATCCAGAGCGACTTACAGTTAGTGAATATATATATATATATATTTTTTTTTCTCATACTGGTCCCCCGTGGGAATTGAACCCACAACCCTGGCATTGCAAACGCCATGCTCTATCAACTGAGCTACATCCCTGCCGGCCATTCCCTCCCCTATCCTGGACAACGCTAGGCCAATTGTGCGCTGCCCATGAGTCTCCCGGTCGCGGCCGGCTGCGACAGAGCCTGGATTCGAACCAGGATCTCTAGTGGCACAGCTAGCACTGCGATGCAGTGCCTTAGACCACTGCGCCACTCAGGAGACGTAGTACATGTCCCTGGGCCTGGAAATGGTTGATCTCCCCCTCTAGGATGGAGAAGCTGTCATCGTTAAAGTATGGGGATTCTATTGGGGGGATATAGGTACCACACTTTTGAGATAATTTCCTTATTAATTTCTAGCCAGATGGAAAATGCTCCTGTTTTGGCTAATTTAACAGAGTAGGTTAGGTCTGCTCTATACCAAATTAGCATACCCCCTGAGTCTCTTCCCTGTTTCACACCTGGTAGTTTGGTGGATGGGACTACCAGCTCTCTGTAACCTAGAGGGCAACTAGTGGGTCCATCTCCTCTATACCATGTTTCTTATAGGATGACAATATCTGTATTTCCAATTCATTTTTGATGTAGTCTGGGTTCCTGCTCTTTAGGCCAAAGGCAGATGACCTCAGACCTTGTACAGTGGGGAAAAAAAGTATTTAGTCAGCCACCAATTGTGCAAGTTCTCCCACTTAAAAAGATGAGAGAGGCCTGTACTTTTCATCATAGGTACACGTCAACTATGACAGACAAAATGAGGAAAAAAAATCCAGAAAATCACATTGTAGGATTTTTTATGAATTTATTAGCAAATTATGGTGGAAAATAAGTATTTGGTCAATAACAAAAGTTTCTCAATACTTTGTTATATACAGTGGGGAAAAAAAGTATTTAGTCAGCCACCAATTGTGCAAGTTCTCCCACTTAAAAAGATGAGAGAGGCCTGTAATTTTCATCATAGGTACACGTCAACTATGACAGACAAATTGAGAAAAAAAAATCCAGAAAATCACATTGTAGGATTTTTAATGAATTTATTTGCAAATTATGGTGGAAAATAAGTATTTGGTCACCTACAAACAAGCAAGATTTCTGGCTCTCACAGACCTGTAACTTCTTCTTTAAGAGGCTCATCTGTCCTCTACTCGTTACCTGTATTAATAGCACCTGTTTGAACTTGTTATCAGTATAAAAGACACCTGTCCACAACCTCAAACAGTCACACTCCAAACTCCACTATGGCCAAGACCAAAGAGCTGTCAAAGGACACCAGAAACAAAATTGTAGACCTGCACCAGGCTGGGAAGACTGAATCTGCAATAGGTAAGCAGCTTGGTTTTAAGAAATCAACTGTGGGAGCAATTATTAGGAAATGGAAGACATACAAGACCACTGATAATCTCCCTCGATCTGGGGCTCCACGCAACATCTTACCCCGTGGGGTCAAAATGATCACAAGAACGGTGAGCAAAAATCCCAGAACCACACGTGGGGACCTAGTGAATGACCTACAGAGAGCTGGGACCAAAGTAACAAAGCCTACCATCAGTAACACACTACGCCGCCAGGGACTCAAATCCTGCAGTGCCAGACGTGTCCCCCTGCTTAAGCCAGTACATGTCCAGGCCCGTCTGAAGTTTGCTAGAGTGCATTTGGATGATCCAGAAGAGGATTGGGAGAATGTCATATGGTCAGATGAAACCAAAATATAACTTTTTGGTCAAAACTCAAAGAATGCTGAGTTGCATCCAAAGAACACCATACCTACTGTGAAGCATGGGGGTGGAAACATCATGCTTTGGGGCTGTTTTTCTGCAAAGGGACCAGGACGACTGATCCATGTAAAGGAAAGAATGAATGGGGCCATGTATCGTGAGATTTTGAGTGAAAACCTCCTTCCATCAGCAAGGGCATTGAAGATGAAAGGTGGCTGGGTCTTTCAGCATGACAATGATCCCAAACACACCGCCCGGGCAACGAAGGAGTGGCTTCGTAAGAAGCATTTCAAGGTCCTGGAGTGGCCTAGCCAGTCTCCAGATCTCAACCCCATAAAAAATCTTTGGAGGGAGTTGAAAGTCCGTGTTGCCCAGCGACAGCCCCAAAACATCACTGCTCTAGAGGAGATCTGCATGGAGGAATGGGCCAAAAAAACAGCAACAGTGTGTGAAAACCTTGTGAAGACTTACAGAAAACGTTTGACCTGTGTCATTGCCAACAAAGGGTATATAACAAAGTATTGAGAAACTTTTGTTATTGACCAAATACTTATTTTCCACCATCATTTGCAAATAAATTCATTAAAAATCCTACAATGTGATTTTCTGGATTTTTTTTTCTAATTTTGTCTGTCATAGTTGACATGTACCTATGATGAAAATTACAGGCCTCTCTCATCTTTTTAAGTGGGAGAACTTGCACAATTGGTGGCTGACTAAATACTTTTTTTCCCCACTGTACCCTTTGTTGGCAATGACACAGGTCAAACATTTTCTGTAAGTCTTCACAAGGTTTTCACACACTGTTGCTGGTATTTTGGCCCATTCCTCCATGCAGATCTACTCTAGAGCAGTGATGTTTTGGGGCTGTCGCTGGGCAACACGGACTTTCAACTCCCTCCAAAGATTTTCTATGGGGTTGAGATCTGGAGACTGGCTAGGCCACTCCAGGACCTTGAAATGCTTCTTACGAAGCCACTCCTTCGTTGCCCGTGTGTTTGGGATCATTGTCATGCTGAAATACCCAGCCACGTTTCATCTTCAATGCCCTTGTTGATGGAAGGAGGTTTTCACTCAAAATCTCACGATACATGGCCCCATTCATTCTTTCCTTTACACGGATCAGTCGTCCTGGTCCCTTTGCAGAAAAACAGCCCCAAAGCATGATGTTTCCACCCCCATGCTTCACAGTAGGTATGGTGTTCTTTGGATGCAACTCAGCATTCTTTGTCCTCCAAACACGACAAGTTGAGTTTTTACCAAAAAGTTCTATTTTGGTTTCATCTGACCATATGACATTCTCCCAATCCTCTTCTGGATCATCCAAATGCACTCTAGCAAACTTCAGATGGGCCTGGACATGTACTGGCTTAAGCAGGGGGACACGTCTGGCACTGCAGGATTTGAGTCCCTGGCGGCGTAGTGTGTTACTGATGGTAGGCTTTGTTACTTTGGTCCCAGCTCTCTGCAGGTCATTCACTAGGTCCCCCCGTGTGGTTCTGGGATTTTTGCTCACCGTTCTTGTGATCATTTTGACCCCACGGGGTGAGATCTTGCGTGGAGCCCCAGATCGAGGGAGATTATCAGTGGACTTGTATGTCTTCCATTTCCTAATAATTGCTCCCACAATTGATTTCTTCAAACAAAGCTGCTTACCTATTGCAGATTCAGTCTTCCCAGCCTGGTGCAGGTCTACAATTTTGTTTCTGGTGTCCTTTGACAGCTCTTTGGTCTTGGCCATAGTGGAGTTTGGAGTGTGACTGTTTGAGGTTGTGGACAGGTGTCTTTTATACTGATAACAAGTTCAAACAGGTGCCATTAATACAGGTAACGAGTGGCGGACAGAGGAGCCTCTTAAAGAAGAAGTTACAGGTCTGTGAGAGCCAGAAATCTTGCTTGTTTGTAGGTGACCAAATACTTATTTTCCACCATCATTTGCAAATAAATTCATAAAAAATCCTACAATGTGATTTTCTGGATTTTTTTCTCTCAATTTGTCTGTCACAGTTGATGTGTACCTATGATGAAAATTACAGGCCTCTCTCATCTTTTTAAGTGGGAGAACTTGCACAATTGGTGGCTGACTAAATACTTTTTTTCCCCACTGTATATTCCAGGATGAGATAGTAAAAGCTTTGTCTTCCATAGCGTCTGGTGTTGTTTTCGTGTGGTTTAGGCTCGGACCATTATAGTAGGTGTGAGCAGAGAAGGGGCATAGGTCTCTCTCTCTCTCTCTCTCTCTCTCTCTCTCTCTCTCTCTCTCTCTCTCTCTCTCTCTCTCTCTCTCTCTCTCTCTCTCTCTCTCTCTCTCCATGTCTCTCTCTCTCCCGCTCCTCCTCCCCCTCCCTCCTCCCCCTCCCTCTCTCTTCCCCCTCTCTGTCATCTCTCCCCCTCCTCCTCCTCCCTCCCCCTCCCTCCCCTGTCTCCCTCTCTCTTCCCACTCTCTGCCATCTCTCCCCCTCCCCCTCCCTCCCCCCTCCCTCTCTCTTCCCCCTCTCTGCCATCTCTCCCCCTCCCCCTTCTCCCTCCCTCTCTCTTCCCCTCTCTCCCTGTCTCTGTCTCGTCCCCATCTCTGTCCTGATGCTGATGCTGATGCTGCTGCTCAGACCACTCTACGGCCTGTGATAAACCACCCAGGTGTCTCTTTTTGGGGAATAAAGGAATGAACTGCACAAATCAGATAGCCTCTGGGAGAATTATGTTAATAAGAGTGATGCTGGAGATGGGACTGGACTATATTGCAACAGCCCACTGTCTGGCACTGGCTTTGGCTGCGTCCAAAATAACACCCTATTCCCTATAGAGTGACACAATACTCACCACTAACAGAACAGACCCTACCATCATCTGTTGTTACGGCGACACAGTACTCACCACTAACAGAACAGACCCTACCATCATCTGTTGTTACGGCGACACAGTACTCACCACTAACAGAACAGACCCTACCATCATCTGTTGTTAAGGCAACACAATACTCACCACTAACAGAACAGACCCTACCATCATCTGTTGTTAAGGCGACACAATACTCACCACTAACAGAACAGACCCTACCATCATCTGTTGTTACGGTGACACAATACTCACAACCAGACAGATGCAGAGAGGGAAAGAGCAGGCACACTGTATGAACATAATGCTGCAGTTGTGGTGTTCAGTAGAGTTCAGGTACTAGCAGCAGTTGTGGTGTTCAGTACAGTTCAGGTACTAGCAGCAGTTGTGGTATTCAGTAGAGTTCAGGTACTAGCAGCAGTTGTGGTATTCAGTAGAGTTCAGGTACTAGCAGCAGTTGTGGTGTTCAGTAGAGTTCAGGTACTAGCAGCAGTTGTGGTGTTCAGTAGAGTTCAGGTACTAGCAGCAGTTGTGGTATTCAGTAGAGTTCAGGTACTAGCAGCAGTAGTGGTATTCAGTAGAGTTCATGAACTAGCAGCAGTTGTGGTATTCAGTAGAGTTCAGGTACTAGCAGCAGTTGTGGTATTCAGTACTGTTCAGGTACTAGCAGCAGTTGTGGTGTTCAGTAGAGTTCAGGTACTAGCAGCAGTTGTGGTGTTCAGTAGAGTTCAGGTACTAGCAGCAGTTGTGGTATTCAGTAGAGTTCAGGTACTAGCAGCAGTAGTGGTATTCAGTAGAGTTCAGGAACTAGCAGCAGTTGTGGTATTCAGTAGAGTTCAGGTACTAGCAGCAGTTGTGGTGTTCAGTAGAGTTCAGGTACTAGCAGCAGTTGTGGTGTTCAGTAGAGTTCAGGTACTAGCAGCAGTTGTGGTGTTCAGTAGAGTTCAGGTACTAGCAGCAGTTGTGGTATTCAGTAGAGTTCAGGTACTAGCAGCAGTTGTGGTGTTCAGTAGAGTTCAGGTACTAGCAGCAGTTGTGGTATTCAGTAGGGTTCAGGTACTAGCAGCAGTAGTGGTGTTCAGTAGAGTTCAGGTACTAGCAGCAGTAGTGGTGTTCAGTAGGGTTCAGGTACTAGCAGCAGGTGTGGTATTCAGTAGAGTTCAGGAACTAGCAGCAGTTGTGGTGTTCAGTAGAGTTCAGGTACTAGCAGCAGTTGTGGTGTTCAGTAGAGTTCAGGTACTAGCAGCAGTTGTGGTATTCAGTAGAGTTCAGGTACTAGCAGCAGTTGTGGTGTTCAGTAGAGTTCAGGTACTAGCAGCAGTTGTGGTGTTCAGTAGAGTTCAGGTACTAGCAGCAGTTGTGGTATTCAGTAGAGTTCAGGTACTAGCAGCAGTTGTGGTGTTCAGTAGAGTTCAGGTACTAGCAGCAGTTCTGGTGTTCAGTAGAGTTCAGGTACTAGCAGCAGTTGTGGTATTCAGTAGAGTTCAGGTACTAGCAGCAGTAGTGGTGTTCAGTAGAGTTCAGGTACTAGCAGCAGTAGTGGTATTCCGTAGAGTTCAGGTACTAGCAGCAGTTGTGGTGTTCAGTAGAGTTCAGGTACTAGCAGCAGTTGTGGTGTTCAGTAGAGTTCAGGTACTAGCAGCAGTTGTGATGTTCAGTAGAGTTCAGGAACTAGCAGCAGTTGTGGTATTCAGTAGAGTTCAGGTACTAGCTGCAGTTGTGGTGTTCAGTAGAGTTCAGGTACTAGCAGCAGTAGTGGTATTCAGTAGAGTTCAGGTACTAGCAGCAGTTGTGGTGTTCAGTAGAGTTCAGGTACTAGCAGCAGTTGTGGTGTTCAGTAGAGTTCAGGAACTAGCAGCAGTTGTGGTATTCAGTAGAGTTCAGGTACTAGCAGCAGTTGTGGTGTTCAGTAGAGTTCAGGTACTAGCAGCAGTTGTGGTATTCAGTAGAGTTCAGGTACTAGCAGCAGTTGTGGTGTTCAATAGAGTTCAGGTACTAGCAGCAGTTGTGGTGTTCAGTAGAGTTCAGGTACTAGCAGCAGTTGTGGTATTCAGTAGAGTTCAGGTACTAGCAGCAGTTGTGGTGTTCAGTAGAGTTCAGGTACTAGCAGCAGTTGTGGTGTTCAGTAGAGTTCAGGTACTAGCAGCAGTTGTGTTAGTCAGTAGAGTTCAGGTACTAGCAGCAGTTGTGGTGTTCAGTAGAGTTCAGGTACTAGCAGCAGTTGTGGTGTTCAGTAGAGTTCAGGTACTAGCAGCAGTTGTGGTGTTCAGTAGAGTTCAGGTACTAGCAGCAGTTGTGGTATTCAGTAGAGTTCAGGTACTAGCAGCAGTTGTGGTGTTCAGTAGAGTTCAGGTACTAGCAGCAGTTGTGGTGTTCAGTAGAGTTCAGGTACTAGCAGCAGTTGTGGTGTTCAGTAGAGTTCAGGTACTAGCAGCAGTTGTGCTATTCAGTAGAGTTCAGGTACTAGCAGCAGTTGTGGTGTTCAGTAGAGTTCAGGTACTAGCAGCAGTTCTGGTGTTCAGTAGAGTTCAGGTACTAGCAGCAGTTGTGGTATTCAGTAGAGTTCAGGTACTAGCAGCAGTAGTGGTGTTCAGTAGAGTTCAGGTACTAGCAGCAGTAGTGGTATTCCATAGAGTTCAGGTACTAGCAGCAGTTGTGGTGTTCAGTAGAGTTCAGGTACTAGCAGCAGTTGTGGTGTTCAGTAGAGTTCAGGTACTAGCAGCAGTTGTGGTGTTCAGTAGAGTTCAGGAACTAGCAGCAGTTGTGGTATTCAGTAGAGTTCAGGTACTAGCTGCAGTTGTGGTGTTCAGTAGAGTTCAGGTACTAGCAGCAGTAGTGGTATTCAGTAGAGTTCAGGTACTAGCAGCAGTTGTGGTGTTCAGTAGAGTTCAGGTACTAGCAGCAGTTGTGGTGTTCAGTAGAGTTCAGGAACTAGCAGCAGTTGTGGTATTCAGTAGAGTTCAGGTACTAGCAGCAGTTGTGGTGTTCAGTAGAGTTCAGGTACTAGCAGCAGTTGTGGTATTCAGTAGAGTTCAGGTACTAGCAGCAGTAGTGGTGTTCAATAGAGTTCAGGTACTAGCAGCAGTTGTGGTGTTCAGTAGAGTTCAGGTACTAGCAGCAGTTGTGGTATTCAGTAGAGTTCAGGTACTAGCAGCAGTTGTGGTGTTCAGTAGAGTTCAGGTACTAGCAGCAGTTGTGGTGTTCAGTAGAGTTCAGGTACTAGCATCAGTTGTGGTATTCAGTAGAGTTCAGGTACTAGCAGCAGTTGTGGTGTTCAGTAGAGTTCAGGTACTAGCAGCAGTTGTGGTGTTCAGTAGAGTTCAGGTACTAGCAGCAGTTGTGGTGTTCAGTAGAGTTCAGGTACTAGCAGCAGTTGTGGTATTCAGTAGAGTTCAGGTACTAGCAGCAGTTGTGGTGTTCAGTAGAGTTCAGGTACTAGCAGCAGTTGTGGTATTCAGTAGAGTTCAGGTACTAGCAGCAGTTGTGGTGTTGAGTAGAGTTCAGGTACTAGCAGCAGTTGTGGTGTTCAGTAGAGTTCAGGAACTAGCAGCAGTTGTGGTATTCAGTAGGTTTCAGGTACTAGCAGCAGTAGTGGTGTTCAGTAGAGTTCAGGTACTAGCAGCAGTAGTGGTGTTCAGTACGGTTCAGGTACTAGCAGCCAGTGTGGTATTCAGTAGAGTTCAGGAACTAGCAGCAGTTGTGGTGTTCAGTAGAGTTCAGGTACTAGCAGCAGTTGTGGTGTTCAGTAGAGTTCAGGTACTAGCAGCAGTTGTGGTATTCAGTAGAGTTCAGGTACTAGCAGCAGTTGTGGTGTTCAGTAGAGTTCAGGTACTAGCAGCAGTTGTGGTGTTCAGTAGAGTTCAGGTACTAGCAGCAGTTGTGGTATTCAGTAGAGTTCAGGTACTAGCAGCAGTTGTGGTGTTCAGTAGAGTTCAGGTACTAGCAGCAGTTCTGGTGTTCAGTAGAGTTCAGGTACTAGCAGCAGTTGTGGTATTCAGTAGAGTTCAGGTACTAGCAGCAGTAGTGGTGTTCAGTAGAGTTCAGGTACTAGCAGCAGTAGTGGTATTCTGTAGAGTTCAGGTACTAGCAGCAGTTGTGGTGTTCAGTAGAGTTCAGGTACTAGCAGCAGTTGTGGTGTTCAGTAGAGTTCAGGTACTAGCAGCAGTTGTGGTGTTCAGTAGAGTTCAGGAACTAGCAGCAGTTGTGGTATTCAGTAGAGTTCAGGTACTAGCTGCAGTTGTGGTGTTCAGTAGAGTTCAGGTACTAGCAGCAGTAGTGGTATTCAGTAGAGTTCAGGTACTAGCAGCAGTTGTGGTGTTCAGTAGAGTTCAGGTACTAGCAGCAGTTGTGGTGTTCAGTAGAGTTCAGGAACTAGCAGCAGTTGTGGTATTCAGTAGAGTTCAGGTACTAGCAGCAGTTGTGGTGTTCAGTAGAGTTCAGGTACTAGCAGCAGTTGTGGTATTCAGTAGAGTTCAGGTACTAGCAGCAGTTGTGGTGTTCAATAGAGTTCAGGTACTAGCAGCAGTTGTGGTGTTCAGTAGAGTTCAGGTACTAGCAGCAGTTGTGGTATTCAGTAGAGTTCAGGTACTAGCAGCAGTTGTGGTGTTCAATAGAGTTCAGGTACTAGCAGCAGTTGTGGTGTTCAGTAGAGTTCAGGTACTAGCAGCAGTTGTGGTATTCAGTAGAGTTCAGGTACTAGCAGAAGTTGTGGTGTTCAGTAGAGTTCAGGTACTAGCAGCAGTTGTGGTGTTCAGTAGAGTTCAGGTACTAGCAGCAGTTGTGGTGTTCAGTAGAGTTCAGGTACTAGCAGCAGTTGTGGTATTCAGTAGAGTTCAGGTACTAGCAGCAGTTGTGGTGTTCAGTAGAGTTCAGGTACTAGCAGCAGTTGTGGTATTCAGTAGAGTTCAGGTACTAGCAGCAGTTGTGGTGTTCAGTAGAGTTCAGGTACTAGCAGCAGTTGTGGTGTTCAGTAGAGTTCAGGAACTAGCAGCAGTTGTGGTATTCAGTAGAGTTCAGGTACTAGCTGCAGTTGTGGTGTTCAGTAGAGTTCAGGTACTAGCAGCAGTAGTGGTATTCAGTAGAGTTCAGGTACTAGCAGCAGTAGTGGTGTTCAGTAGAGTTCAGGTACTAGCAGCAGTTGTGGTGTTCAGTAGAGTTCAGGAACTAGCAGCAGTTGTGGTATTCAGTAGAGTTCAGGTACTAGCAGCAGTTGTGGTGTTCAGTAGAGTTAAGGTACTAGCAGCAGTTGTGGTATTCAGTAGAGTTCAGGTACTAGCAGCAGTTGTGGTGTTCAGTAGAGTTCAGGGACTAGCAGCAGTAGTGGTATTCAGTAGAGTTCAGGAACTAGCAGCAGTTGTGGTATTCAGTAGAGTTCAGGTACTAGCAGCAGTTGTGGTATTCAGTAGAGTTCAGGTACTAGCAGCAGTTGTGGTGTTCAGTATAGTTCAGGTACTAGCAGCAGTTGTGGTATTCAGTAGAGTTCAGGTACTAGCATCAGTTGTGGTGTTCAGTAGAGTTCAGGTACTAGCAGCAGTAGTGGTATTCAGTAGAGTTCAGGTACTAGCAGTAGTTGTGGTGTTCAGTAGAGTTCAGGTACTAGCAGCAGTTGTGGTGTTCAGTAGAGTTCAGGAACTAGCAGAAGTCGTGATATTCAGTAGAGTTCAGGTACTAGCTGCAGTTGTGGTGTTCAGTAGAGTTCAGGTACTAGCAGCAGTAGTGGTATTCAGTAGAGTTCAGGTACTAGCTGCAGTTGTGGTGTTCAGTAGAGTTCAGGTACTAGCAGCAGTAGTGGCGTTCAGTAGAGTTCAGGAACTAGCAGCAGTTGTGGTATTCAGTAGAGTTCAGGTACTAGCTGCAGTTGTGGTGTTCAGTAGAGTTCAGGTACTAGCAGCAGTTGTGGTATTCAGTAGAGTTCAGGTACTAGCAGCAGTTGTGGTGTTCAGTAGAGTTCAGGTACTAGCAACAGTTGTGGTGTTCAGTAGAGTTCAGGAACTAGCAGCAGTTGTGGTATTCAGTAGAGTTCAGGTACTAGCAGCAGTTGTGGTGTTCAGTAGAGTTAAGGTACTAGCAGCAGTTGTGGTATTCAGTAGAGTTCAGGTACTAGCAGCAGTTGTGGTGTTCAGTAGAGTTCAGGTACTAGCAGCAGTTGGGGTATTCAGTAGAGTTCAGGTACTAGCAGCAGTTGTGGTGTTCAGTAGAGTTCAGGTACTAGCAGCAGTTGTGGTGTTCAGTAGAGTTCAGGTACTAGCAGCAGTTGTGGTATTCAGTAGAGTTCAGGTACTAGCAGCAGTTGTGGTGTTCAGTAGAGTTCAGGTACTAGCAGCAGTTCTGGTGTTCAGTAGAGTTCAGGTACTAGCAGCAGTTGTGGTATTCAGTAGAGTTCAGGTACTAGCAGCAGTAGTGGTGTTCAGTAGAGTTCAGGTACTAGCAGCAGTAGTGGTATTCCGTAGAGTTCAGGTACTAGCAGCAGTTGTGGTGTTCAGTAGAGTTCAGGTACTAGCAGCAGTTGTGGTGTTCAGTAGAGTTCAGGTACTAGCAGCAGTTGTGGTGTTCAGTAGAGTTCAGGAACTAGCAGCAGTTGTGATATTCAGTAGAGTTCAGGTACTAGCTGCAGTTGTGGTGTTCAGTAGAGTTCAGGTACTAGCAGCAGTAGTGGTATTCAGTAGAGTTCAGGTGCTAGCAGCAGTTGTGGTGTTCAGTAGAGTTCAGGTACTAGCAGCAGTTGTGGTATTCAGTAGAGTTCAGGTACTAGCAGCAGTTGTGGTGTTCAGTAGAGTTCAGGTACTAGCTGCAGTTGTGGTGTTCAGTAGAGTTCAGGTACTAGCAGCAGTTGTGGTATTCAGTAGAGTTCAGGTACTAGCAGCAGTTGTGGTGTTCGGTATAGTTCAGGTACTAGCAGCAGTTGTGGTATTCAGTAGAGTTCAGGTACTAGCAGCAGTTACACCCGCGCATCAATCTAAGTAACGTAATAAAAAAATCCCCATCAAATGTTCACTATTGTCGACTCACTGGACAAACAATAACATATTTTTATAGTAAGTCTGGATATGTGCATATCAACATGACTAATTCCTCACTGGATGTTTCTCACAGCTTGAGCCAAGGCCGTAGGTGTCATTATTTCCAGGTCTTGTTCATGCTTGACTGACTTTTTTACATTTCCAAATGAGTGAGGGGAAAAATGTGTTCTGATTGAAGTCGTCTTAAAGCTGCAGTCCGCGTTTCGAATAACAACAAAACAGCTGCCGCACCACTTGTTTTGGTAATCCAGTCAGGATTTGACCATCCATGACATCAAAGACCGTTGAACTAAGCTCACAATACATTTATACATTATATTCTTCCAAAATCAATGGCTGTTTATCAAGTCCAAAACAGGATGCCAATCACAGAATGTAGCTTTAACCACGACAAGCCCTTCCTTTTGCTTTCTTTACAGTTCTAGAGGCAAGGAGCCCTGGTGATGGTCAGGTGTAATTGACATATGTGTGTGTGTGTGTGTGTGTGTGTGTGTGTGTGTGTGTGTGTGTGTGTGTGTGTGTGTGCGTGCCAGAATTCAGAGCTGCATGAGGCCAATCACTCAGTGTGTGAGAGGTATGCCAGAGAGAATCCATCTGGACCTACCAGACAACACAGGCTCAATTATGGTGCATTTCTTGGATTCTTTCAATTCTGTAGCAGAGAGTACAGCCTGGGTTGTGCAGTAGAGAACAGCCTGGGTTGTTGTGGGAAAAAGCAGCAAATACAAACAAATGCACAATACAAACAATCCCGCGAGCACGCACCACGCACCACGCGCACACACACACACACACACACTCACACACACACACACACACACACACACACACAAACACACACACACACACACACACACTCACACACACACACACACACAAACACATTATCTGTAAAGACACATGCTGTGAGTGCACCAGCTATGAGCTCTATATAATGTGTCCAGATTATCACTATCTCCATGTCTCCATATCTACATATCTCCATATCTCCATGTCTCCATGTCTCCATGTCTCCATGTCTCCATATCTCCATATCCATGGGCTCCAGCCCTGCGGCGTTGTTCACCGGCACTCAGTTGTGATCCCTCTGGCTGCATTAGGATCCTGTTGCTGTTTCTCTCCCTCTCTCTATCTTTATCTCTCACTCTCTCTCTGTGTGGCCCGGAAGAATGGCTCAGACTAGCATGCAGGGATTGAAATTAATGTCTTGTGAAAGATTGCGTGGCCTGAAGTTACAATTTGAAGCAAGGACTGGGACAGGTTATTGGAGTAGCAACAATACCTATTGATCTATATGGTACTGTAGTCAGAGACATACTGGGACAGGTAACTGGAGTAGCAACAATACCTATTGATCTATATGGTACTGTAGACAGAGACATACTGGGACAGGTAACTGGAGTAGCAACAATACCTATTGATCTATATGGTACTGTAGACAGAGACATACTGGGACAGGTAACTGGAGTAGCAACAATACCTATTGATCTATATGGTACTGCAGACAGAGCTGGGACAGGTTATTGGAGTAGCAACAATACCTATTGATCTATATGGTACTGTAGACAGAGACAGAGCTGGGACAGGTAACTGGAGTAGCAACGATACCTATTGATCTATATGGTACTGTAGTCAGAGACATACTGGGACAGGTAACTGGAGTAGCAACAATACCTATTGATCTATATGGTACTGTAGACAGAGACAGACTGGGACAGGTAACTGGAGTAGCAACAATACCTATTGATCTATATGGTACTGCAGACAGAGCTGGGACAGGTAAAAGGGCAAACCTTTTCTAAATTATTATTCCTGAAAGTTAACTATGTTTTTCCAGGACAATTTCACCCAGACTGAGTCATGTTACAGTAAGTCTCTGACACAGGCTATTGCACAGTAAACCCTTACGTAAATTAATGTTTTCATTTCATGGATTGTTTGCCCCTTTCTCTTGTGCCCTTATGTGTCTACGAAGCAACAATATATAGCAGAATTCATTTTGAATGGATTGATTTATCTAAAAGTGCCGATGTTGAAGATGCTGAATTGCATAACAGGAGATTTACGACTGAGCTGTTGCAGACAGTCTTGCTTCATTAGTTTAACAAATGAAATCGTAAAGTCCAATATTTACTTTACGGTAGGTTCTCTGAAGCACCCTAAAAAGTTTTCCGTACAACTACATTTACATTTTTTATCATTTAGCAGACGCTCTTATCCAGAGCGACTTACAGGAGCAATTAGGGTGTCAAGGGGTGCTGAAGGTGGGTGTGGTGCATGAATCAAGCGCAGGACGCAGAAGCTCAGTCCAAAAGACTTTAGTGCAATAATCACGTAGAAAATAAGCACAATAAGCCCGAAGGCGAAATCACGGCGCACACAGGCGTCAAACAAACGGCGCACTAACATGTGCGAAAACCCTCTCCAAAACACTGGAGGGAAGTACGTAGCTCCAACACGAAAACAGATGAGCAATCACACACAAAGACAAACACAACCAACGAGAACTAAATAGGACACTAACGAGGACTAACAAGACACAGGTGTACAACATAAAGACAAAACCAAACGAACATGAAACATCGATCGGTGGCAGCTAGTACTCCGGGGACGACGACCGCCGAAGCCTGCCCGAACCAGGAGGAGGAGCAGCCTCGGCCGAAACCGTGACAGTACCCCCCCCTTGACGCGCAGCCGTGCGCCGACCCCGGCCTCGGGGACGACCAGGAGGACGCGGAGCAGGGCGCGCGGGATGGTCCCGGTGGAACTCCGACAGGAGAGATGGGTCTAGGATGTCCCTCCGCGGCACCCAGCACCGCTCCTCCGGGCCATACCCCTCCCACTCCACGAGATACTGGAGACCCCCCATCCGGCGTCTGGAGTCCAAAATGGACCGAACGGTGTACGCCGGAGCCCCCTCGATGTCCAGTGGGGGCGGAGGAGTCTCCCCTATCTCATTGTCCTGGAGTGGACCAGCTTCCTCCGGCCTGAGAAGAGACACATGGAACGAGGGGTTAATATTCTTATACTCAACAGGTAGATGTAACCTATAACACACCTCGTTCAATCTTCTCAGGACTTTAAAGGGCCCCACAAACCGCCGACCCAGCTTCCGGCAGGGCAGGCGGAGGGGTAGGTTTCTGGTAGAGAGCCAGACTCGATCTCCAGGTGCGTACACCGGCCCCTCACTGCGGTGGAGATCGGCGCTCGCCTTGTGACGAAGGACGGCCCGCTGCAGGTGGACGTGGGCAGCGTTCCACGTCTCTTCCGAGCGCCTCATCCAATCATCCACCGCAGGGGCCTCGATCTGGCTCTGCTGCCACGGTGCCAGAACCGGCTGGTAACCTAACACACATTGGAAGGGGGTTAGGTTGGTAGAGGAGTGGCGGAGAGAGTTCTGGGCCATCTCGGCCCAGGGAACGATGGAGACTTACATAGCCGACCACACGGCCAGAACTCTGACCTCCTCCCTATAGGCTGTCTCATCGTTGTCGGTGATCAGGCCTACCACTGTCGGCAAACTTAATGATGGTGTTGGAGTCGTGCCTGGCCATAAAGTCATGGGTGAACAGGGAGTACAGGAGGGGACTGAGCATGCACCCCTGAGAGGGCCCCCGTGTTGAGGATCAGCGTGGCAGATGTGTTGTTACCTACCCTTACCACCTGGGGGCGGCCCGTCAGGAAGTCCAGGATCCAGCTGCAGATGGAGGTGTTTAGTCCCAGGGTCCTTAACTTAGTGATGAGCTTTGAGGGCACTATGGTGTTGAACGCTGAGCAGTAGTCAATGAATAGCATTCTCACATAGGTGTTCCTCTTGTCCAGGTGGGCAACGACAGTGTGGAGGGCAATAGAGATTGCATCCTCTGTGGATCTGTTGGGGTGGTATGCAAATTGGAGTGGGTCTAGGGTTTCTGGGATAATGTTGTTGATGTGAGCCATGACCAGTCTTTCAATGCACTTCATGGCCACAGACGTGAGTGCTACGGGTCAGTAGTCATTTAGGCAGGTTATCTTAGTGTTCTTGGGCACAGGGACTATGGTGGTCTGCTTGAAACATGTTGGTATTACAGACTCAGTCAGGGACATGTTAAAAATGTGGAGAAATTAAGACACTTGCTATTTGGTCAGCGCATGCTCAGAGTACACATCCTGGTAATCCATCTGGCCCTGCAGCCTTGTGAATGTTGACCTGCTTAAAAGTCTTACTCACATCGGCTACGGAGAGTGTGATCACATAGCCATCCGGACCAGCTGATTCTCTCATGCATGCTTCAGTGTTGCTTGCCTCGAAGTGAGCATAGAAGTGACTTAGCTCAACTGGTAGGCTCGTGTCACTGGGCAGCTTGCGGCTGTGCTTCCCTTCGTAGTCTGTAATAGTTTGCAAGCCCTGCCACATCCGACGAGCGTCGGAGCCGGTGTAGTACAATTCATTCTTAGTCCTGTATTGACTCTTTGCCTGTTTGATGGTTCGTCGGATGGCATAGCAGGATTTATTATAAGCGTCCAGGTTAGAGTCCCGCTCCTTGAAAGCGGCAGCTCTACCCTTTAGCTCAGTGCGGATGTTGCCTGTAATCCATGGCTTCTGGTTGGGGTATGTACGTACGATCACTGTGGGGACGACTTCATCGATGCACTTATTGATGAAGCCAGTGACTGATGTGGTGTACTCCTCAATGCCATCGGAAGAATCCCGGAACATGTTCCAGTCTGTGCTAGCAAAACAGTCCTGTAGCTTAGCATCTGAGTCATCTGACCACTTCCTTATTAACCGAGTCACTGGTGCTTCTTGCTTTAGTTTTTGCTCAGGTTTGCCAAAAATGGAGGGCGAGGGTGAGCTGTGTACGCATCTCTGTGTGTGGAGTAAAGGTGATCTAAAGTTTTTCCCCTCTGGTTGCATATTTAACATGCTAGTAGAAATTGGGTAGAATGGATTTAAGTTTCCCTGCATTAAAGTCCCCGGCCACTAGGAGCGCTGCTTCTGGATGAACATTTTCCTGTTTGCTTATGGCCTTCTACAGCTCATTGAGTGCAGTCTTGGTGCCAGCATCGGTTTTTGGTGGTAAATAGACAGCTATGAAAAATATAGAAAACTATCTTGGTAAATAGTGTGGTCTACAGCTTATCATGAGATACTCTACCTCAGGCAAGCAAAACCTCGAGACTTCCTTAATATTAGATTTCGTGCACCAGCTGTTGTTTACAAATATACACAGACCGCCACCACTTGTCTTACCGGAGTCAGCCATTCTATCCTGTCGATCTAGCGTATATCCCGCCAGCTGTATGTTATCCATGTCGTCGTTCAGCCCAAACTCGGTGAAACATAAAATATTACAGTTTTTAATGTCCCATTGTTAGGATACCCTTGATCGTAGGTCATCCATTTTATTTTCCAATGATTGTACGTTGGCCTATAGGACTGATGGAAGAGGTAGATTACTTGCTCGCCATCAGATCCTTACAAGGCACTCCGACCTACGTCCATGATACCTGTCTCTTTCTCAAGCGAATGACGGGGATTTGGGCCTTGTCGGGTGTCTGTAGAATATCCTTTGTGTCTGACTCGCTGAAGAAAAAATCTTTGTCCAGTACGAGGTGAGTAATCGCTGTCCTGATATCCAGAAGCTCTTTTTGGTCATAAGAGACAGCGGTAGAAACATTATATAGTTTCTGAGGTGGAAGTTGGGAGAGTTATATTTGGGAGTTGTGGTGAGGGAGGCCCCGCTCTCTCCTTTCCCAGATGTTTAGTTCATTTTATTCCGATCTCCTCTGCATTATTGTAGCCATCTGCTGCAGCCTGTCAACTATGCCTCTGCCTATCCCTGTTCTCTCCTCTCCGCACAGGCTACACAAACGCCTCACACCGCGTGGCTGCTGCCTCTCTAACCTGGTGGTCCCTGCACGCACGACCCACATGGAGTTCCAGGTCTCAGGCAGCCTCTGGAACTGCCGTTCTGCTGCCAACAAGGCAGACTTCATCCCAGCCTATGCTACCCTCCAGTCCCTCAACTTCTTGGCGCTGACGGAAACATGGATTACCACTGAAAACACTGCTACTCCTGCTGCTCTCTCCTCGTCTGACCATGTGTTCTCGCATACCCCGAGAGCATCTGGTCAGCGGGGTGGTGGCACAGGAATCCTCATCTCTCCCAAGTGGACATTCTCAATTTTTCCCATGACCCATCTGTCTATCTCCTCATTTGAATTCCATGCTGTCACAGTCACTAGCCCATTTAAGCTTAATATCCTTGTCATCTATCGCCCTCCAGGTTCCCTTGGAGAGTTCATCAATGAGCTTGACGCCTTGATAAGTTCCTTTCCTGAGGATGGCTCACCCCTCACAGTTCTGGGGGATTTCAAACTCCCTAGGTCTACATTTGACTCATTTCTCTCTGCCTCCTTCTTTCCACTCCTCTCCTCTTTTGACCTCACCCTCTCACCGTCCCCCCCTACTCACAAGGCAGGCAATACGCTTGACCTCATCTTTACTAGATGCTGTTCTTCTACTAATCTCACTGCAACTCCCCTCCAAGTCTCCGACGACTACTTTGTATCCTTTTCTCTCTCCCTCTCCTCCAACACTACTCACTCTGCCCCTACACAGATGGTAATGCGCCGTCGCAACCTTCGCTCTCTCTCTCCCGCTACTCTCTCCTCTTCCATCCTATCATCTCTTCCCTCTGCTCAATCCTTCTCCCTCCAATCTCCTGATTCTGCCTCCTCAACCCTCCTCTCCTCCCTTTCTGCATCCTTTGACTCTCTATGTCCCCTATCCTCCCGGCCGGCTCGGTCCTCCCCTCCAGCTCCGTGGCTTGATGACTCATTGCGAGCTCACAGAACAGAGCTCCAGGCAGCTGAGCGGAAATTGAAGAAAACTAGACTCCCTGCAGACCTGGCATCTTTTCACTCCCTCCTCTCTACATTTTCTTCATCTGTTTCTGCTGCTAAGGCCACTTTCTACCACTCTAAATTCCAAGCATCCGCCTCTAACCCTAGGAAGCTCTTTGCCACATTCTCCTCCCTGCTGAATCCCCCCCTCCTCCCTCTCTGTGGATGACTTCATCAACCATTTTGAAAAGAAGGTTGACGACATCCGATCCTCGTTTGTTAAGTCAAATGACACTGCTGGTCCTGCTCACACTGCCCTACCATATGCTTTGACTTCTTTCTCCCCTCTCTCTCCAGATAAAATCTTGTGACTTGTGACTGCAGGCCGCCCAACAACCTGCCCGCTTGACCCTATCCCCTCCTCTCTTCTCCAGACCATCTCCGGTGACCTTCTCCCCTACCTCGCCTCGCTGATCAACTCATCCCTGACCGCTGGCTATGTCCCTTCCGTCTTCAAGAGAGCGAGAGTTGCACCCCTTCTCAAAAAACCAACACTCGATCCCTCTGATGTCAACAACTACAGACCAGTATCCCTTCTTTCTTTTCTTTCCAAAACTATTGAGCGTGCCGTCTTTAGCCAACTCTCTTGCTATCTCTCTCAGAATGACCTTCTTGATCCAAACCAGTCAGGTTTCAGGACTGGTCATTCAACTGAGACTGCTCTCCTCTGTGTCACGGAGGCTCTCCGCACTGCTAAAGCAAACTCTCTCTCCTCTGCTCTTGTCCTTCTAGACCTGTCTGCTGCCTTTGATACTGTGAACCATCAGATCCTCCTCTCCACCCTCTCCGAGCTGGACATCTCCGGCGCGGCTCACTCTTGGATTGCGTCCTACCTGACCGGTCGCTCCTACCAAGTGGCGTGGCGAGAAGCTGTCTCCGCACCACGTGCTCTCACCACTGGTGTCCCCCAGGGCTCAGTTCTAGGCCCTCTCCTATTCTCGCCATACACCAAGTCACTTGGCTCTGTCATATCCTCACATGGCCTCTCCTATCATTGCTACGCTGACGATACACAACTAATCTTCTCCTTTCCCCCTTCTGATAACCAGGTGGCGAATCGCATCTCTGCATGTCTGGCAGACATATCAGTATGGATGACGGATCACCACCTCAAGCTGAACCTTGGCAAGACGGAGCTGCTCTTCCTCCCGGGGAAGGACTGCCCGTTCCATGATCTCGCCATCACGGTTGACAACTCCGTTGTGTCCTCCTCCCAGAGTGCGAAGAGCCTTGGCGTGACCCTGGACAACACCCTGTCATTCTCCGCTAACATCAAGGCGGTGACCCGATCCTGTAGGTTCATGCTCTACAACATTCGGAGAGTACGACCCTGCCTTACACAGGAAGCGGCACAGGTCCTAATCCAGGCACTTGTCATCTCCCGTCTGAATTACTGCAACTCGCTGTTGGCTGGGCTCCCTGCCTGTGCCATTAAACCCCTACAACTCATCCAGAATGCCACAGCCCGTCTGGTGTTCAACCTTCCCAAGTTCTCTCACGTCACCCCGCTCCTCCGCACACTCCACTGGCTTCCAGTTGAAGCTCGCATCTGTTACAAGACCATGGTGCTTGCCTATAGAGCTGTGAGGGGAACGGCACCTCCGTACCTTCAGGCTCTGATCAGTCCCTACACCCAAACGAGGGCATTGCGTTCATCCACCTCTGGCCTGCTGGCTCCCCTTCCTCTGTGGAAGCATAGTTCCCACTCAGCCCAGTCAAAACTGTTCGCTGCTCTGGCACCCCAATGGTGGAACAAGCTCCCTCACGACGCCAGGACAGCGGAGTCACTCACCACCTTCCGGAGACATTTGAAACCCCACCTCTTTAAGGAACACCTGGGATAGGATAAAGTAATCCTTCTACCCCCCCCAAAAAAAAACAACAACAAAAAAAACAATTGTAAAGTGGTTATCCCACTGGCTATAGGGTGAATGCACCAATTTGTAAGTCTCTCTGGATAAGAGCGTCTGCTAAATGACGTAAATGTAAATGTAATAAATTACAAATGACGTGAAAAAACACACATGATATCACAGTAAGTTAGGGGGCCATAAAATGGCAGCCATCTCCTCCGGCGCCATTCTTCTCGAAATCAGCCCGCAAGGAGTGAAGATGGACGTCAAGAAGGTAGATGCGGTCAAGTCATGGCCAGTCCCAACCACCATAAAGGGGTTACAACGGTTTTTGAGGTTTAACAACTTCTATCGCCATTTCATCAGGAACTTTAGCTCCATCGCCGCTCCTCTCACCTCTCCCCTCAATGGTGGTCCCCGTAGGTGTGGAGTCCAGCAGCTGACGAGGCCATCTGCCTACTGAAGGGACGCTTCACCTCTGCCCCATTGCTCAAACACCCATATCTCACAATACCCTTTGTGGTGGAGGTGGACGCTTTAGTGGTGGGCGAAGGGGCTGTTCTGCATCAAGTAACACAAAAATGGTATCCGTGTGTGTATTACTGTAAGAAACTGTCCCCTGCAGAGAGGAAATACGACGTCGGCGATCGAGAGCTCCTGGCGGTGAAGTTGGCGTTAGAGGAGTGGAGACACTGGCTGGTGGGCGCCAAGGACCCATTCGTCATCCTCACCGACCATCGGAACCTGGAGTACATACGGACAGCGAGGAGGCTGAATCCGCGCCAAGCAAGGTGGTCCCTTTTCTTTACGAGATTCGACTTCACGCTGACGTATCGACCGGGTTCAAAGAACACCAAATCCAATGCCCTGTCCCGTCTCTAAGATTCGGGAGAGGGTCCTATCCAGAGTGCACCCATAATCCCTTCCTCTCGAGTCGTAGCCCCTGTGGTCTGGGACGTAGATGTGGACATTCACCAGGCTCTGGAGAGGGAGCCCGCACCCACTACCTGTCCTCTTGAGGGCATCTACAGTACATTCCCACAGGGATAAGGGATCTGCTGCTGACCTGGGCGCACACAGCTGTCGTCGCTGGACATCCAGGTATTTCTCGTACTACTCAATCTATCTCCGAGAAGTATGGGTGGCCTAACTTGGTGCAGGATGTTATTCGCTACGTTAAGTCCTGTTCTGTATGTGCTCAAACCAAATCCCCCCGGCACGCTCCAGCAGGGAAACTCCTTCCCGTGCCTCAGCGTCCCTGGTCTCAACTATCCATAGACTTTGTCACTGATCTCCCCTCCTCTGACGGTTTCACCACCATTTTGGTGGTTGTGGATAGATTTTCCAAATCATGTCATTTCATCATTTCATCTCTGGTCTCCTTACTGCTCTCCAGGTTGCTGAGGCACTATTCCAGCAGGTCTTCCGGCATTATGGCCTTCCGGAGGACATCGTCTCTGACCGTGGCCCACAATTCACATCACTGGTATGGAGAGCCTTTATGGGTGAAGCTCGGGGTCACGGTCAGCCTCACTTCCGGGTATAGGCCTCAGTCTAACGGGCAGGTGGAGAGGATGAACCAGGAGCTGGGGAGGTTCCTGAGGAGTCACTGCTAGGAACGGCAGGGAGAGTGGGCCCGATTCCTTCCATGGGCGGAGTATGCCCCGAATCCGTTGCGTCACTCCTCCACCGGGCTGACTCCCTTCCAGTGTGTTCTGGGTTTTCAGCCGGCCCTGGCTCCGTGGACCCCCTGGCCAGACCGAAGCTCCTGCGGTGGGATGAGTGGTTCAGACGCGCAGGAGAAGTGTGGAGCGAGACTCCAGCGCGCCGTCCACCGTCAGAAGGAGCCGGCAGACCGCCACCGCAGTGAGACTCCCATGCTCCATCCAGGGGATCGTGTCTGGCTCTCTACCAGGAAACCTCCAACTCCGCCTGCCCTGCAAGAAGCTGAGCCCCCCGGGTTTGTGGGGCCGTTCAAGGTTCTTCGGATGGTCAATGAGGTGACATATAGGTTACGGCTTCCCAGTGACTACCGTATCTCACCTTCTTTTCACTGTCACGTCTACTCCCGCTCCTCTCTCCCCTCCAGCGTTCGACGTCGCCGGTTTACGTTAGTGACTAAGGTTGACGTTAGGGCTCATTGATCATCAGTTATGATATTAAAAACTGCAAACATTTGCCTCAACCCTATGGCAAAATGTGTAGAATGGCAGGAAAATAACTTTAAAACTAAAACATTTTCTCTTCGCTGTCACGCGGGGGGGGTCGCTAAAATGTTTTGCTCGCAAGGTGGGGAGCTTATGGATGTGGGTAGAGACCCACTAGCCACTTCGTCCCCTCATGATGAGTTCCGTTTTTTTGTGGCTCCCACCCCCATCAAACTTGCCCATCCCTGATATAGACAATGATAAACTGTGTCTCTGCCTGGATAAGAAATCTGTATCCCAAATGGCACCATATTCCTTATAATGTGCAGTAGTTTTGACCGGGGTCCATAGGGCTCTGGTTAAAAGTAGTGCACTATGTAGGGAATATGATGCCATTTGGGATGTTACCTATGTATCTGGCTGGTAAATACATGCTGTTGCCATCTTCCACACCCAGCAGTAGGCCTTGTCACTTAGAGAGGGGGGGAGAATGAAGGGCAGAGAGGAGGGGAGAGAGGAAGGGATGGATGGGGGAATGCGGGAGAGAAGGAGAGAGGAGAGGGCTAATCTCTGTGCTCTCTGTAGTTTCATCATGGCGTCTCTCGATCTGACCGCCTGGGGACATCTCCAACGAGCTCCGTCAATAGCCATCCCTCATGGAAGGAAGGAGGAAACCGTCCTCAACAAAAGAGAGGAAAGAGAGCAAGTGTTCCCTTGGGTTAGATCCCAGGACACTAATTGAGTTATTGTTAGATTCCTCTGGAGTCTCTGTTACAGACCCAATACAGGGCTTTATTGTGACTGAGCGGCCCAATACAGGGCTTTATTGTGGCTGAGCGGCCCAATACAGGGCTTTATTGTGGCTAAGCGGTTAGAGATCATGACGGTTTCCCAAATGGCAACCTATTGCCTACATAGTGCACTAATTTTGACTACTACAGCTACTATGGGCCCTGGTCAAAAAGTAGTGCACTATGTAGGGAACAGGGTGCCATTTGCGATATGGGCCATCGCTCAACACAGCAGACATCTCTACTCTCTTGCTTATGGTTTTATGGTGACGGATGGGTGAGACAGTACACCAAGCCAAGCATATGGAAATAAGCCATAATGGGTTATTTAGCCTTTTATTAAAGGTGGTTTAATATACACTGAGTGTACAAAATATTATGAACACCTGCTCTTTCCATGACATAGACTGACCAGGTGAATCCAGGTGAACGCTACGATCCCTTATTGATGTCACTTGTTAAATCCACTTCAATCAGTGTAGATGAAGGGGAGGAGACAGGTTAAATAATTATTTTTAAGCCTTGAGACAATTGAGACATGGATTGAGTATGTGTGCCATTCAAAGGGTGAATGGGTAAGGCAAAATATGTAATTGCCTTTGAATGGGGTATGGTAGTAGGTGCCCGGCACACCTGCTTGTGTCAAGAACTGCAACACTGCTGGGTTTTTCATGCTCAACAGTTTCCAATGTGTAGCCAGCAGTATACCATCCTGCAGGCTTACATCTGAAGCTAAGCAGGGTTAGTCCTGTTCAGTTCTTGGATGGGAGACCAGATGCAGCTGTAAATGGTTTTTTACCATTGGTGATTATATCAAGACATGCCAACATGTATCATTTAAGAAGTTCATAACTTAAAAGTTGTATTTGTAACATTTGACAATTATTTAATTCCTAATACAGTGGGGGAAAAAAGTATTTAGTCAGCCACCAATTGTGCAAGTTCTCCCACTTAAAAAGATGAGAGAGGCCTTTAATTTTCATCATAGGTGTCACACCCTGGCCTTAGTTATCTTTGTTTTCATTAATATTTTAGTTAGGTCAGGGTGTGACATGGTGAAGTATGTGTTTTGGTTTGTCTAGGGGTTTGTAGGTTTATGGGGTAATGTCTTGTCTAGGTGTTTGTATGTTGATGGCTGCCTAGATTGGTTCTCAATTGGAGACAGCTGTGGTTTATTGTCTCTAATTGGGAGCCATATTTAAGGCAGCCATGGGCATCATGTGTTGGTGGGTAATTGTCTATGTTGAACGTTTGTTGCTTGTCTGTGCACTTACGTTATTTAGCTTCACGGTCGTTTGTTGTTTTGTAAGTTTTGGATAGTGTTCGGTTTCGTGTTTTTCTCTCTTCCATAATTAAAGAGATGTATTTTGCACACGCTGCGCCTTGGTCCTTCTCTATGCTTGACGATCGTGACAGAATTACCCACCATCAAAGGACCAAGCGGCGTGTCCAGGAGCCAAGGGTCTGGACATGGGAGGAGATTTTGGAAGGTAAAGGGTCTTGGACTTGGGAGGAAATCCTGGATGGGATGGATCGACGGCCATGGAGTGAAACAGTGGAGAGGCGACTGAAAGAGGAGCAACGGCGTCAGCAGGGCCATCGTCGGAGGGACGAGAGGCAACCCCAAAAAGTTTTTTGGGGGGGGCACATGGCTTGGGCGGCTGGGCAGCAGGAGGCTGCCACAGGGAGACGTGGAGAGAAGGCTACCGGTTTACGGGAGCCATTGGCGAGTAGAGGGAGGGAAGCAGTTGAGGCACGGCGTAAGAGACTGAGGTGTGTTACCAGTCCGGTCCGGCCCGTTCCTGATCCCCGGTTAAGGCCAGTGGTGTGTGTTCCCAGTACGGACCGGCCTGTTCCTACTCCACGCATCAAGCCCACGGTGTGCGTCGCCAGTCCAGCCCGGCCGGTTCCTGCTCCACGTACGAAGCCTACGGTGAACGTCGCCAGCCCAGCCCGGCCTGTTCCTGCTCAACGCACAAAGCCTACGGTGTGCGTCGCCAGCCCAGCCCGGCCTGTTCCTGCTCCACGTACGAAGCCTACGGTGTGCGTGGCCAGCCCAGCCCGACCTGTTCCTGCTCCACGTACCAGACCCACGGTGTACGTCGCCAGCCCGACCCGGCCTGTTCCTGCCACTCGCACCAAACCTACGGTGCGCGTCGCCAGCCCGGTCCGGCCTGTTCCTGCCACCCGCACCAAGTCTACGGTGCGCGTCGCCAGCCCGACCCGGCCTGTTCCTGCCACTCGCACCAAACCTACGGTGCGCGTCGCCAGCCCGGTCCGGCCTGTTCCTGCTCCCCGCACTAGCCCTGAGATGCGTGTCCTCAGCCCGGGACCACCAGTTCCGGCACCACGCACTAGGCCTTATGTGCGTCCCCAGGGTCCAGCATGCCCTGTTCCTTCTCCCCGCACTAGACCTGAGATGCGTGTCCTCAGCCCGGTACCTCCAGTTCCGGCACCACGCACCAGGCCTCTAGGGCGTCTCGGCCGGCCAGAGTCTGCCGTCTGCCTAACGGCGCCTGAACTGCCCGTCTGCCCAACGCCGTCTGAACTGTCCGTCTGCCAAGCGCTGCATAAGCCGCCCGTCTGCCCTGAGCCTTCAGAGCCGTCCGCCAGACCGGGAGCCGCTAAAGCCTTCCGCCAGACAGGAGCCGCTAGAGCCTTCCGCCAGACAGGATCAGCCAGAGCCTTCCGCCAGACAGGATCAGCCAGAGCCTTCCGCCAGACAGGATCAGCCAGAGCCTTCCGCCAGCCATGAGCAGCCAGATCCGTCAGCCAGCCATGAACAGCCAGATCTGTCAGCCAGCCATGAGCCGTCCAGCCAGGATCCGCCAGAGCCGTCCAGCCAGGATCCGCCAGAGCCGTCCAGCCAGGATCCGCCAGAGCCGTCCAGCCGGGATCCGCCAGAGCCGTCCAGCCAGGATCCGCCAGCCAGCCAGGATCCGCCAGAGCCAGCCAGCCAGGATCCGCCATTCAGTCCGGTGCTGCCCCTTAGCCCGGTGCTGCCCCTTATCCTGGTGCTGCCCCTTATCCTGGTGCTGCTCCTTATCCTGGTGCTGCCCCTTATCCTGGTGCTGCCCCTTAGTCCGGTGCTGCCCCTTAGTCCGGTGCTGCCCCTTAGTCCGGTGCTGCCTCTTAGTCCGGTGCTGCCCCTTAATCCAGTGGGGTTAAGTTGGAGGGTGGTCATTTGGAGGAGGCTACGAAAGCGGGTAGTGACTATGGTGGGGTGGGGACCACGACCAGTGCCAGAGCCGCCACCGTGGACAGACGCCCACCCAGACCCTCCCCTAGACTTTATGCAGGTGCGCCCGGAGTTCGCACCTTAAGGGGGGGGTTATGTCACACCCTGGCCTTAGTTATCTTTGTTTTCATTAATATTTTAGTTAGGTCAGGGTGTGACATGGTGAAGTATGTGTTTTGGTTTGTCTAGGGGTTTGTAGGTTTATGGGGTAACGTCTTGTCTAGGTGTTTGTATGTTGATGGCTGCCTAGATTGGTTCTCAATTGGAGACAGCTGTGGTTTATTGTCTCTAATTGGGAGCCATATTTAAGGCAGCCATGGGCATCATGTGTTGGTGGGTAATTGTCTATGTTGAACGTTTGTTGCTTGTCTGTGCACTTACGTTATTTAGCTTCACGGTCGTTTGTTGTTTTGTAAGTTTTGGATAGTGTTCGGTTTCGTGTTTTTCTCTCTTCCATAATTAAAGAGATGTATTTTGCACACGCTGCGCCTTGGTCCTTCTCTATGCTTGACGATCGTGACAATAGGTACATGTCAACTATGACAGACAAAATGACATTTTTTTTTCCAGAAAATCACATTGTAGGATTTTTTATGAATTTATTTGCAAATTATGGTGGAAAATAAGTATTTGGTCAATAACAAAAGTTTCTCAATACTTTGTTATATACCCTTTGTTGGCAATGACACAGGTCAAACGTTTTCTGTAAGTCTTCACAAGGTTTTCACACACTGTTGCTGTTATTTTGGCCCATTCCTCCATGCAGATCTCCTCTAGAGCAGTGATGTTTTGGGGCTGTCGCTGGGCAACACGGACTTTCAACTCCCTCCAAAGATTTTCTATGGGGTTGAGATCTGGAGACTGGCTAGGCCACTCCAGGACCTTGAAATGCTTCTTACGAAGCCACTCCTTCGTTGCCCGGGAGGTGTGTTTGGGATCATTGTCATGCTAAAAGACCCAGCCACGTTTCATCTTCAATGCCCTTGCTGATGGAAGGAGGTTTTCACTCAAAATCTCACGATACATGGCCCCATTCATTCTTTCCTTTACACGGATCAGTCGTCCTGGTCCCTTTGCAGAAAAACAGCCCCAAAGCATGAAGTTTCCACCCCCATGCTTCACAGTAGGTATGGTGTTCTTTGGATGCAACTCAGCATTCTTTGTCCTCCAAACACGATGAGTTGAGTTTTTACCAAAAAGTTCTATTTTGGTTTCATCTGACCATATGACATTCTCCCAAACTTCAGACGGGCCTGGACATGTACTGGCTTAAGCAGGGGGACACGTCTGGCAATGCAGGATTTGAGTCCCTGGCGGAGTAGTGTGTTACTGATGGTAGGCTTTGTTACTTTGGTCCCAGCTCTCTGCAGGTCATTCACTAGGTCCCCCCGTGTGGTTCTGGGATTTTTGCTCACCGTTCTTGTGATCATTTTGACCCCACGGGGTGAGATCTTGCGTGGAGCCCCAGATCGAGGGAGATTATCAGTGGTCTTGTATATCTTCCATTTCCTAATAATTGCTCCCACAGTTGATTTCTTCAAACCAAGCTGCTTACCTATTGCAGATTCAGTCTTCCCAGCCTGGTGCAGGTCTACAATTTTGTTTCTGGTGTCCTTTGACAGCTCTTTGGTCTTGACCATAGTGGAGTTTGGAGTGTGACTGTTTGAGGTTGTGGACAGGTGTCTTTTATACTGATAACAAGTTCAAACAGGTGCCATTAATACAGGTAACGAGTGGAGGACAGAGGAGCCTCTTAAAGAAGAAGTTACAGGTCTGTGAGAGACAGAAATCTTGCTTGTTTGTAGGTGACCAAATACTTATTTTCCACCATAATTTGCAAATAAATTCATTAAAAATCCTACAATGTGATTTTCTGGAATTTTTTTTCTCAATTTGTCTGTCATAGTTGACGTGTACCTATGATGAAAATGACAGGCCTCTCTCATCTTTTTAAGTGGGAGAACTTGCACAATTGGTGGCTGACTAAATACTTTTTTTCCCCACTGTATATTCCTAAAGTTTTATCTCAAATGGAATCTGAGGTTATTCCAGTACTTCTAACATTTCATTCCCAAAGTTATTTTGATGGTTGATAAATCTGAAAAATTTTCTCTCAAGATCAAAGGAATTATGAATTAACTACAAAATGCAATGAAACCTTCTCCTTGGGCTTTATAATAACAGGAAAATAGTTGAATTTAAGGGGGGCAATTTATAGTCAATGTGGAGACAGACAGTGTCAGAGAAACATATTGTCTTTCCTTCCTCTGAGCAGATTGGATTCTCAGTGCATATAAATGAGTCTAGTTCCTACTGGCAAGCAGCTGGCTGAGACTCGCTTTAGAAGTGGGATGAAACTCACTTCTGGAGAGCTAGGGAGGTTCACAACAACAGTGTTAGAGAGTTGGGAGTTTCACAACAACAGTGTTAGAGAGTTGGGAGGTTCACAACAACAGTGTTAGAGAGTTGGGAGGTTCACAACAACAGTGTTAGAGAGTTAGGAGGTTCACAACAACAGTGTTATAGAGTTGGGAGGTTCACAACAACAGTGTTAGAGAGTTGGGAGGTTCAGAACAACAGTGTTAGAGAGTTGGGAGGTTCACAACAACAGTGTTAGAGAGTTGGGAGGTTCACAACAACAGTGTTAGAGAGTTGGGAGGTTCACAACAAAAGTGTTAGAGAGTTGGGAGGTTCAAAACAACAGTGTTAGAGAGTTGGGAGGTTCACAACAACAGTGTTAGAGAGAGGGGAGGTTCACAACAACAGTGTTACAGATTCGGGAGGTTCACAACAACAGTGTTAGAGAGTTGGGAAGATTTCATTAACAACAACAGTGTTAGAGAGTTGGGAGGTTCACAACAACAGTGTTAGATAGTTGTGAGTATCACAACAACAGTGTTAGAGATTTGGGAGGATTAGATTCACAACAACAGTGTTACAGAGTTGGGAGGTTCACAACAACAGTGTTAGACAGTTGGGAGGTTCACAACAACATTGTTAGAGAGTTGGGATGTTCACAAAAATAGTGTTAGAGAGTTGGGAGGTTCACAACAACCGGTTTACAGATTCGGGAGGTTCACAACAACAGTTTTAGAGAGTTGGGAGGTTCACAACAACAGTGTTATAGAGTTGGGATGTTCACAACAATAGTGTTATAGAGTTGGGAGGTTCACAACAACCGTGTTACAGATTCGGGAGGTTCACAACAACAGTGTTAGATAGTTGGGACGATTACATTTACAACAACAGTGTTAGAGAGTTGGGAGGTTCACAACAACAGTGTTATAGAGTAAGGAAGTTCACAACAACAGTGTTAGATGGGCGCATCACAGTAACATTGTTAGAGAGTTGGGAGGATTAGATTCACAACAACAGTGTTAGAGAGTTGGGATGTTCACATCAACAGTGTTAGAAAGTTGGGAGGTTCACAACAACAGTGTTATAGAGTATTACAGATTCGGGAGGATCACAACAACAGTGTTAGATAGTTGACAACAGAGTTAGACATTTGGGAGGATTAGATTCACGATGACAGAGTTAGAGATTTGGAGGATTAGATTCACGACGACAGAGTTAGAGATTTGGAAGGATTAGATTCACAACAACAGTGTTTGAGAGTTGGGAGGATTACATTTACAACAACAGTGTTAGAGAGTTGGGAGGTTCACAACAACAGTGTTAGAGAGTTAGGAAGTTCACAACAACAGTGTTATAGAGTTAGGAAGTTCACAACAACAGTGTTAGAGTTGGGAGGTTCACAACAACAGTGTTATAGAGTTAGGAAGTTCACAACAACAGTGTTATAGAGTTGGGAGGTTAACAACAACAGTGTTAGATAGTTGGGATGTTCACAACAGCAGTGTTAGAGAGTGTTACAGATTTGGGAGGTTCACAACAACAGTGTTAGATAGTTGACGACAGAGTAAAATATTTGGGAGGATTAGATTCACAACAACAGTGTTAGAGGTTTGGGAGGATTAGATTCACGACAACAAAGTTAGAGAGTTGGGAGTATTAGATTCACGACTACAGAGTTAGAGATTTGGTAGGATTAGATTCACAACAACAGAGTTAGAGATTTGGGAGGATTAGATTCACGACAACAGAGTTAGAGATTTGGGAGGATTAGATTCACGACAACAGAGAGAGATTTGGGAGCATTAGATTCACGACAACAGAGTTAGAGATTTGGGAGCATTAGATTCACGACAACAGAGTTAGAGATTTGGGAGGATTAGATTCACGACAACAAAGTTAGAGATTTGGGAGGATTAGATTCACAACAACAGAGTTAGAGATTTGGGAGGATTAGATTCACGACAACAGAGTTAGAGATTTGGGAGCATTAGATTCACGACAACAGAGTTAGAGATTTGGGAGGATTAGATTCACGACAACAGAGTTAGAGATTTGGGAGGATTAGATTCACGACAACAGAGTTAGAGATTTGGGAGGATTAGATTCACGACAACAGAGAGAGATTTGGGAGCATTAGATTCACGACAACAGTGTTAGAGATTTGGGAGCATTAGATTCACGACAACAGAGTTAGAGATTTGGGAGGATTAGATTCACGACAACAAAGTTAGAGAGCTGGGAGGATTAGATTCACAACAACAGAGTTAGAGATTTGTGAGGATTAGATTCACGACAACAAAGTTAGAGAGCTGGGAGAATTAGATTCACAACAACAGAGTTAGAGATTTGGGAGGATTAGATTCACGACAACAAAGTTAGAGAGCTGGGAGGATTAGATTCACAACAACAGAGTTAGAGATTTGTGAGGATTAGATTCACGACGACAGAGTTAGAGATTTGGGAGGATTAGATTCACAACAACAAAGTTAGAGAGTTGGGAGGTTCACAACAACAGTGTTATAGAGTTGGGAGGTTCACAACAACAGTGTTATAGATTTGGGAGGTTCACAACAACAGTGTTAGATATTTGGGAGCATCACAACAACAGTGTTAGAGAGTTGAGAGGTTCACAACAACAGTGTTATAGAGTTGGGAGGTTCTCAACAACAGTGTTATAGAGTTGGGAGGTTCACAATAACATTGTTATAGAGTTGGGAGGTTCACAACAACAGTGTTAGATAGTTGTGAGCATCACAACAACAGTGTTAGATTCACAACAAGAGTGTTAGAGTTTTGGGATGTTCACATCAACAGTGTTAGAGAGTTGGAAGGTTCACAACAACTGTTGTTGTGAACCTCCCAACTCTCTAACACTGTTGTTTTGAATCTAATCCTCCCAACTCTCTAACACAGTCGTCATGAATCTAATCCTCCCAAATCTCTAACACAGTCGTCGTGAATCTAATCCTCCCAAATATCTAACTCTGTCGTCGTGAATCTAATCCTCCCAAAAATCTAACTCTGTCGTCAACTATCTAACACTGGTGTTGTGAACCTCCCAGATCTGAAAAGACAACTGCCATTTACTCCTGAGGAGCTGACCTGTTGCACCCTGTACAACCACTGTGATTATTATTTCACCCTGCTGGTGATCTATAAATGTCTGAACATCTTGTAGAACGGTCTGGCCTTAAGCACTATGTACTCTTATAATCTCCACCCGGCACATCCAGAAGAGGACTGGCCACCCCCAAGAGCCTGGATCCTCTCTAGGTTTCATCACAGGTTCCTGCCTTCTAGGGAGTTTTTCCTAGCCAGCGTGCTTCTACATCTGCATTGCTTGCTGTTTGGAGTTTTAGGCTGGGTTTCTGTATAAGCACTTTGTGACATTTACTGATGTAAAAAGGGCTTTATAAAATACATGTGATTTGATTTGAACAGTGTTATAGAGCTGGGAGGATTAGACTCACGACAACAGAGTTAGATATTTGGCAGGATTAGACTCACGACAACAGAGTTAGAGATTTGGGAGGATTAGATTCACGACAACAAAGTTAGAGAGCTGGAAGTATTAGATTGATGATGACAGAGTTAGAGATTTGGGAGGATTAGATTCACGACAAAAGAGTTCGAGATTTGGGAGGATTAGATTCACGACAACAGAGTTAGAGATTTGGGAGGATTAGATTCAAGACAACAGAGTTCGAGATTTGGGAGGATTAGATTCACGACAACAGAGTTAGAGATTTGGGAGGATTAGATTCACGACAACAGAGAGAGATTTGGGAGCATTAGATTCACGACAACAGAGTTCGAGATTTGGGAGGATTAGATTCACGACAACAGTGTTAGAGATTTGGGAGGATTAGATTCACGACAACAGAGTTAGAGATTTGGGAGGATTAGATTCACGAAAACAGAGTTCGAGATTTGGGAGGATTAGATTCACGACAACAGAGTTTGAGATTTGGGAGGATTAGATTCACGACAACAGACAGAGATTTGGGAGCATTAGATTCACGACAACAGAGTTCGAGATTTGGGAGGATTAGATTCACGACAACAGAGTTAGAGATTTGGGAGGATTAGATTCACGACAACAGAGTTAGAGATTTGCGAGGATTAGATTCACGACAACAGAGTTAGAGATTTGGGAGGATTAGATTCACGACAACAGAGTTAGAGATTTGGGAGGATTAGATTCACGACTACAGAGTTAGAGATTTGGTAGGATTAGATTCACGACAACAGAGTTAGAGATTTGGGAGGATTAGATTCACGACAACAGAGAGAGATTTGGGAGCATTAGATTCACGACAACAGAGTTCGAGATTTGGGAGGATTAGATTCACGACAACAGAGTTAGAGATTTGGGAGGATTAGGTTCACGACAACAGAGAGAGATTTGGGAGCATTAGATTCACGACAACAGAGTTCGAGATTTGGGAGGATTAGATTCACGACAACAGAGTTTGAGATTTGGGAGGATTAGATTCATGACAACAGAGTTCGAGATTTGGGAGGATTAGATTCACAACAACAAAGTTAGAGAGCTGGGAGGATTAGATTCACAACAACAGAGTTAGAGATTTGGGAGGATTAGATTCACGACAACAGAGTTAGAGATTTGCGAGGATTAGATTCACAACAACAGAGTTAGAGATTTGGGAGGATTAGATTCACGACAACAGAGTTAGAGATTTGGTAGGATTAGATTCACGACAACAGATAGATATTTGGGAGGATTAGATTCACGACAACAGAGTTCGAGATTTGGGAGGATTAGATTCACGACAACAGAGAGAGATTTGGGAGCATTGGATTCACGACAACAGAGTTCGAGATTTGGGAGGATTAGATTCACGACAACAAAGTTAGAGAGCTGGGAGGATTAGATTCACAACAACAGAGTTAGAGATTTGGGAGGATTAGATTCACGACAACAGAGTTAGAGATTTGGGAGGATTAGATTCACGACAAAAGAGTTAGAGATTTGGGAGGATTAGATTCACGACAACAAAGTTAGAGACCTGGAAGTATTATATTGACGATGACAGAGTTAGAGATTAGGTAGGATTTGATTCACGACAACAGAGAGAGATTTGGGAGGATTAGATTGACAACAACAGAGTTAGAGAGCTGGAAGTATTAGATTGACGATGACAGAGTTAGAGATTTGGGAGGATTAGATTCACGACAACAAAGTTAGAGAGCTGGAAGTATTAGATTCACGACGTCAGAGTTAGAGATTTGGGAGGATTAGATTCACGACAGAGCCTTGATCCTGCATCCTCCCTTTTCTCAAAGTTTCCTTTGCATTTTTAAGAATTGCTAGTGTACTTTATCAGGTTCCTTGACCATTGCATTCTAATCTGGTTTGTTAATTTGGTTCTGATTTTTGGACCATCTAGTGGGCAGGTATTGAATGGATAAGGGTAGTTAAATGTTTGAGTTATCAATACTGAAACAAATTGTCATTACCAAAACAAATTCTCTGATCACTTGGCTGTTACATAATACAATTCAATTAATTCAGACATAGATCAAAATGTATTGACATCAATATGCATACTGATTCAGATTTCAAACAGCTCAACATCTGTTGACATGTCAGGTCTTGTATTCATGTAAGGACACAGAATATAATTACCATACCGGCTGTCTACTCCAGACCACCTAATTTCTAGACAAACGACAACAGAGTTAGAGATGTGTTTGTGTTAGAGAAAATGTGCCACTTTTCTATGGGGTTAACCATTCAGAACAGTGTAGATTAACCCTACATGCCCTATACACAGTCAGAGGCCTTTTGTCAGTCTTATTGCTCTTGAACTAGCAGTATCATGATGGTTTAGTGATCCACAGTTCAGTATAGCTGTAACCTGAGTGATGGTTTAGTGATCCACAGTTCAGTATAGCTGTAACCTGACTGATGGTTTAGTGATCCACAGTTCAGTATAGCTGTAACCTGAGTGATGGTTTAGTGATCCACAGTTCAGTATAGCTGTAACCTGAGTGATGGTTTAGTGATCCACAGTTCAGTATAGCTGTAACCTGAGTGATGGTTTAGTGATCCACAGTTCAGTATAGCTGTAACCTGAGTGATGGTTTAGTGATCCACAGTTCAGTATAGCTGTAACCTGAGTGATGGTTTAGTGATCCACAGTTCAGTATAGCTGTAACCTGAGTGATGGTTTAGTGATCCACAGTTCAGTATAGCTGTAACCTGAGTGATGGTTTAGTGATCCACAGTTCAGTATAGCTGTAACCTGAGTGATGGTTTAGTGATCCACAGTTCAGTATAGCTGTGACCTGACTGATGGTTTAGTGATCCACAGTTCAGTATAGCTGTAACCTGAGTGATGGTTTAGTGATCCACAGTTCAGTATAGCTGTAACCTGAGTGATGGTTTAGTGATCCACAGTTCAGTATAGCTGTAACCTGAGTGATGGTTTAGTGATCCACAGTTCAGTATAGCTGTAACCTGAGTGATGGTTTAGTGATCCACAGTTCAGTATAGCTGTAACCTGAGTGATGGTTTAGTGATCCACAGTTCAGTATAGCTGTAACCTGAGTGATGGTTTAGTGATCCACAGTTCAGTATAGCTGTAACCTGAGTGATGGTTTAGTGATCCACAGTTCAGTATAGCTGTAACCTGAGTGATGGTTTAGTGATCCACAGTTCAGTATAGCTGTAACCTGAGTGATGGTTTAGTGATCCTCAGTTCAGTATAGCTGTAACCTGAGTGATGGTTTAGTGATCCACAGTTCAGTATAGCTGTAACCTGAGTGATGGTTTAGTGATCCTCAGTTCATTATAGCTGTAACCTGAGTGATGGTTTAGTGATCCACAGTTCAGTATAGCTGTAACCTGAGTGATGGTTTAGTGATCCACAGTTCAGTATAGCTGTAACCTGAGTGATGGTTTAGTGATCCACAGTTCAGTATAGCTGTAACCTGAGTGATGGTTTAGTGATCCACAGTTCAGTATAGCTGTAACCTGAGTGATGGTTTAGTGATCCACAGTTCAGTATAGCTGTGACCTGACTGATGGTTTAGTGATCCACAGTTCATTATAGCTGTAACCTGAGTGATGGTTTAGTGATCCACAGTTCAGTATAGCTGTAACCTGAGTGATGGTTTAGTGATCCACAGTTCAGTATAGCTGTAACCTGAGTGATGGTTTAGTGATCCACAGTTCAGTATAGCTGTACCCTGAGTGATGGTTTAGTGATCCACAGTTCATTATAGCTGTAACCTGAGTGATGGTTTAGTGATCCACAGTTCAGTATAGCTGTAACCTGAGTGATGGTTTAGTGATCCTCAGTTCATTATAGCTGTAACCTGAGTGATGGTTTAGTGATCCACAGTTCAGTATAGCTGTAACCTGAGTGATGGTTTAGTGATCCACAGTTCAGTATAGCTGTAACCTGAGTGATGGTTTAGTGATCCACAGTTCAGTATAGCTGTAACCTGAGTGATGGGATATTGCCTTTATGACTAAGATGTCTTCTGTCATGAAGTGAGTCCTACCCAGTGGTAATATTGCGTTTAGATGGACTAGCTAGATTTCATAGGAAACTACAATGGTCTAAAGTAATGCATTATACAGTTGATAGAATAATTATTAATGACTCATTATTACACCCTGAAACTGTGTGAAATGTGTTAGAATGTGTGAGTGTAGGACCAGTAAAGACTATGACGTTGAGCTACTACTTAGCAATGTGAGTAAGAGTTAGACAAGACAACAAAGGACAAGGAGAACTGTCTACAGACAACTGAGAAACCAAGATAAAGAGGCCCCTCCCAGTTTAGGGAGGAGAGAAACTGTTAGGCTTTTTAAGGAGTATGAAACATGGTGCAGGATATTGTGAGAACGGCGATAACTGAGGAATGCAGGGAGTAGGCTATGGTAAGAAAGTGTGTGTGTGAACTGATGGTCAGGAGAGCAATTATAAAGTGGAAAACTACAGCCTGCCTAAAGAGGGGAGGGATTTTTGTATGACGTATGAGTATAAAAGATGGACTCTGAAATTGTGATGGCAGAATTCTCAATTAATAAACATCTCTGACTATGCAGACCGGGACTCTGTCGGTTTCTTAATTTTGGGAGACGCACAGAGACAATGAAATAGTTTGTTAAATAATTCACATAACAACAGTACATTCAGGAAGTATTCAGACCCCTTGACTTTTTCAACATTTTATGTTACAGACTTATTCTAAAATGGATTAAATTGTTTTTCCCCCCTCATCAATCTACACACAATACCCCATAACGACAAAGCAAAAACAGTTTTTTTTTAAATGTTTGCAAATGCGCTATCTTCTCCCACATAGACAAATGTGCTATCTTCTCCCACATAGACAAATGTGTCACGCCCTGACCTTTAATGCCTGTTGTTTCTTGTTGGTTTGGTCAGGCTGTACATTCTATGTTGTGTAGATCTATGTCTGGCCGGGTGTGGTGACCCAATCAGAGGCAGCTGTCGATCGTTGTCTCTGATTGGGGATCATCCTTAGGCAGCCATGTTGCTTACCTATGTTGTGGGATCTTGTTTCTGTGTGTTTGGCTTGTTTGAGGTTAGCCTTTAGAACTTCACGTTACGTTGCTTTCGTTGTTTTGTTCGGTGTTTATTCAATAAACTAACATGTACGCATACCACGCTGACACCTTGGTCCAATCCTGTACTTAACGAACGAGACAAAATGTCCTATCTTCTCCCACGTAGACAAACGTGCTATCTTCTCCCACATAGCCAAATGTTCTATGTGGGAGAAGATAGAACATGACAGATGTAAAGACACATTGAGATGCAGGAGAGAGTGAACTGTATATCCCCTCTATTTTGATGCCAAGTCCTATTCATTCAGCTTAAGGAGAAATACAGGAGACACAAACCAATCCGTGTTGATGATAGCTTATTTGACATCTCTCTCTCTCTCTATCGCTCTCCTCCTCTCCTTTGCTCCATCTCTTTTGGAGACACTGTGTGCTTGTGTTTTTAACATGAAGAAATATATAATATCTACATTTCAATTAATCAACCTTCATGAGAGTAGTCTGTCAATTCATTCAAGTTGTATGGACTTGTTCCATACTCTACTTATTGATATCAGCATTGTCATATACAGTAGTACAGTGGGGGAAAAAAAGTATTTAGTCAGCCACCAATTGTGCAAGTTCTCCCACTTAAAAAGATGAGAGAGGCCTGTAATTTTCATCATAGGTACACGTCAATCCAGAAAATCACATTGTAGGATTTTTAATGAATTTATTTGCAAATTATGGTGGAAAATAAGTATTTGGTCAATAACAAAAGTTTCTCAATACTTTGTTATATACCCTTTGTTGGCAATGACACAGGTCAAACGTTTTCTGTAAGTCTTCACAAGGTTTTCACACACTGTTGCTGGTATTTTGGCCCATTCCTCCATGCTGATCTCCTCTAGAGCAGTGATGTTTGGGGCTGTCGCTGGGCAACATGGACTTTCAACTCCCTCCAAAGATGTTCTATGGGGTTGAGATCTGGAGACTGGCTAGGCCACTCCAGGACCTTGAAATGCTTCTTACGAAGCCACTCCTTCGTTGCCCGGGTGGTGTGTTTGGGATCATTGTCATGCTGAAAGACCCAGCCACGTTTCATCTTCAATGCCCTTGCTGATGGAAGGAGGGTTTCACTCAAAATCTCATGATACATGGCCCCATTCATTCTTTCCTTTACACGGATCAGTCGTCCTGGTCCCTTTGCAGAAAAACAGCCCCAAAGCATGATGTTTCCACCCCCATGCTTCACAGTAGGTAAGGTGTTCTTTGGATGCAACTCAGCATTCTTTGTCCTCCAAACACAACAAGTTGAGTTTTTACCAAAAAGTTATATTTTGGTTTCATCTGACCATATGACATTCTCCCAATCCTCTTCTGGATCATCCAAATGCACTCTAGCAAACTTCAGACGGGCCTGGACATGTACTGGCTTAAGCAGGGGGACACATATGGCACTGCAGGATTTGAGTCCCTGGCGGCGTAGTGTGTTACTGATGGTAGGCTTTGTTACTTTGGTCCCAGCTCTCTGCAGGTCATTCACTAGGTCCCCCCGTGTGGTTCTGGGATTTTTGCTCACCGTTCTTGTGATCATTTTGACCCCACGGGGTGAGATCTTGCGTGGAGCCCCAGATCAAGGGAGATTATCAGTGGTCTTGTATGTCTTCCATTTCCTAATAATTGCTCTCACAGTTGATTTCTTCAAACCAAGCTGCTTACCTATTGCAGATTCAGTCTTCCCAGCCTGGTGCAAGTCTACAATTTTGTTTCTGGTGTCCTTTGACAGCTCTTTGGTCTTGGCCATAGTGGAGTTTGGAGTGTGACTGTTTGAGGTTGTAGACAGGTGTCTTTTATACTGATAACAAGTTCAAACAGGTGCCATTAATACAGGTAACGAGTGGAGGACAGAGGAGCCTCTTAAAGAAGAAGTTACAGGTCTGTGAGAGCCAGAAATCTTGCTTGTTTGTAGGTGAGCAAATACTTATTTTCCACCATAATTTGCAAATAAATTCATTAAAAATCCTACAATGTGATTGTCTGTCATAGTTGACGTGTACCTATGATGAAAATTACAGGCCTCTCTCATCTTTTTAAGTGGGAGAACTTGCACAATTGGTGGCTGACTAAATACAATTTTTCCCCACTGTAACTATCTTTCATGAGGATAACCAAAAACAGAGAAAATGTAGTGATTGAACTCATTGGAAGCCTTTGGTTTTAATCAGCTTGCATTTCTTATCTTGCCATGTGACTGATTTTAGAGGATCGTAGGTAATTCCATTTTTAGACTTTATGATTCTTTCACACAATGTTGCGTGCAAGTTTGAAGAAAGAAAAGTATATTTATATATTAGTATTAAGGTTGCTGTGACTTGAGACGTAATGGATGATGATGAACGGATATCAGAACCGTCAGACAAATTGATGTTCAATGAGGACAGCACCCATTCCCACATTGATGATTGTCAACAGAAGAAGGAAGTGCAGAATCCTAAATTCTTGCAGTTTAACCTCCAGTTAGTGCTGGTGGTTTGAACACTGTTGCTTGACATTGCCTGCCAAAGCGGTATAAAATGGCAACGTATCAAATACATAAAACAATGTTAAACATTAAGACACTTCAGAAAAAGCAATCTGCTCCTGAGTGGCGCAGCGGTCTAAGGCACTGCATCTCAGTGCTTGAGGCGTCACTACAGACCCCCTGGTTCCATTCCAGGCTGTATCACAACCGGCCGTGATTGGGAGTCCCATAGGGCGGCGCACAATTGGCCCAGCGTCGTCCGGGTTTGGCCGGTGCAGGCCGTCATTGTAGATAAGAGTTTGTTCTTAACTGACTTGCCTAGTTAAATAAATAAACAGGATTCTAAACATTGTATTGGTGTTTAGAAGCTTTCGAAAGAGGAAACCACACCAAAAAGAGGAGGTATATAATGCTGCACTAAACAGGAATTAAAACACCAAAATAGTTTCAATCTTTTCTGTTAGTGCTCCCAGTCCCTGGCACGGTGTTGGACAACATTTGATTTAGTGGTGTTACAACACACCATGTCAGAATAATTAAGGTTTCGTCTCCTTGAAATTGGTTGGCTCTGTTGCCTACTAGTTTTGGTGTTGCAGAGCACTTCATTTTAACAGTGTGCCATTTGGGATAAGCTAAGTTGAAGGGGGTTGTGATTTGAACAGATTTCTATTAGCATTTTCTCAGTAATCAGCTGTCAACTTGATTATTTGTGTCTTAATGCCCCCCAGTTACCTGAAAACTAGGCCAGCCGTCAGTTCTGCTGGCATATGCTTTTGCGTAAGAGGACTTAACAAATTCTGATTCCACCCATTCTGAGTCCACCGCTGTCCACTTCCTCGCCCATATCATACTGATTGATGGGGTTCTGAATTCAAGGTGAAAGTTGCTAATAACATGTAATTCTATCCACAGAGAATCCATAACTACTTGGCTGATGTTTGTGTGAAACAGAGTTGAAACGGCAACGTCTCAGAAGAGACGGTGATAAACCTTTCATATTTTGTGAATGGAGCCTTTCAAGACATAACTTTGCATTAGAGACCCTGCATTCCTTTAACCAACTTTCCATTGTGAGATAATTGGTGAATTCTTTAAGATACTGGAGATAAGTCCTTGATAAGAAGAAAGTTGGGCTTTCATTAACAGCAGATTGAGCCAGTCTCTGTGACTGGGCCTGCCTGTTAACAGAGCCAATACAGAGGGATGCTGTTATCACCCAGAGGGAGACGGTAGGTCTGGGCCTGCCTGTTAACAGAGCCAATACAGAGGGACGCTGTTATCACCCAGAGGGAGACGGTAGGTCTGGGTCTGCCAATACAGAGGGACGCTGTTATCACCCAGAGGGAGACGGTAGGTCTGGGCCTGCCTGTTAACAGAGCCAATACAGAGGGACGCTGTTATCACCCAGAGGGAGACGGTAGGTCTGGGCCTGCCTGTTAACAGAGCCAATACAGAGGGACGCTGTTATCACCCAGAGGGAGACGGTAGGTCTGGGCCTGCCTGTTAACAGAGCCAATACAGAGGGACGCTGTTATCACCCAGAGGGAGACGGTAGGTCTGGGCCTGCCTGTTAACAGAGCCAATACAGAGGGACGCTGTTATCACACAGAGGGAGACGGTAGGTCTGGGCCTGCCTGTTAACAGAGCCAATACAGAGGGACGCTGTTATCACCCAGAGGGAGACGGTAGGTCTGGGCCTGCCTGTTAACAGAGCCAATACAGAGGGACGCTGTTATCACACAGAGGGAGACGGTAGGTCTGGGTCTGCCTGTTAACAGAGCCAATACAGAGGGACGCTGTTATCACCCAGAGGGAGACGGTAGGTCTGGGCCTGCCTGTTAACAGAGCCAATACAGAGGGACGCTGTTATCACCCAGAGGGAGACGGTAGGTCTGGGCCTGCCTGTTAACAGAGCCAATACAGAGGGACGCTGTTATCACCCAGAGGGAGACGGTAGGTCTGGGCCTGCCTGTTAACAGAGCCAATACAGAGGGACGCTGTTATCACCCAGAGGGAGACGGTAGGTCTGGGCCTGCCTGTTAACAGAGCCAATACAGAGGGACGCTGTTATCACCCAGAGGGAGACGGTAGGTCTGGGCCTGCCTGTTAACAGAGCCAATACAGAGGGACGCTGTTATCACACAGAGGGAGACGGTAGGTCTGGGCCTGCCTGTTAACAGAGCCAATACAGAGGGACGCTGTTATCACCCAGAGGGAGACGGTAGGTCTGGGCCTGCCTGTTAACAGAGCCAATACAGAGGGACGCTGTTATCACCCAGAGGGAGACGGTAGGTCTGGGCCTGCCTGTTAACAGAGCCAATACAGAGGGACGCTGTTATCACCCAGAGGGAGACGGTAGGTCTGGGCCTGCCTGTTAACAGAGCCAATACAGAGGGACGCTGTTATCGCACAGAGGGAGACGGTAGGTAACGAAAAAGGAAAAAAGACACATTTACTGAGAAGATTTAAGGATTCCGTGTTCAGGCCAATATGTTGGCATCAATTCAAAAGGTGGTTAGTCAGCTCTCTTGGTCCATACAAACATATATTCACACGCGCGTGCGCACATGCACACACAGAGCTGTCATGCACCCATTATTTTAGAGGGTGCACAAAGTACGTGAGGATGGGAGGGCGGGGGAGGGGGGTCAGAGAAGTTCTGGAAGTCCGAGAATTGAGAATTTTTCAAACACCTGAAACAGCTTTTTCAATCTAAAGCCATAATTATTATGCGTAACTGTACGTCAAAAAAAAATATATATGTATTTTTTTCTGCATAGGTTATCTAAGCATACCGCTTTACCTTAGGAGTTTAGTACAACTGCCAGCTAAAATCAAATCAAAATCTGTATGTTTCACTCAACAATCTCTGTCCTCCTCCACCTATAGTGGGGAGGTGGGGTACTCTTGGCCTGGTCCAGCCAGTGTGTCTATAGTGGGGAGGTGGGGTACTCTTGGCTTGGTCCAGCCAGTGTGTCTATAGTGGGGAGGTGGGGTACTCTTGGCCTGGTCCAGCCAGTGTGCCTATAGTGGGGAGGTGGGGTACTCTTGGCCTGGTCCAGTCAGTGTGCCTATAGTGGGGAGGTGGGGTACTCTTGGCCTGGTCCAGCCAGTGTGTCTATAGTGGGGAGGTGGGGTACTCTTGGCTTGGTCCAGTCAGTGTGCCTATAGTGGGGAGGTGGGGTACTCTTGGCCTGGTCCAGCCAGTGTGCCTATAGTGGGGAGGTGGGGTACTCTTGGCCTGGTCCAGCCAGTGTGCCTATAGTGGGGAGGTGGGGTACTCTTGGCCTGGTCCAGCCAGTGTGCCTATAGTGGGGAGGTGGGGTACTCTTGGCTTGGTCCAGTCAGTGTGCCTATAGTGGGGAGGTGGGGTACTCTTGGCCTGGTCCAGTCAGTGTGCCTATAGTGGGGAGGTGGGGTACTCTTGGCTTGGTCCAGTCAGTGTGCCTATAGTGGGGAGGTGGGGTACTCTTGGCCTGGTCCAGCCAGTGTGCCTATAGTGGGGAGGTGGGGTACTCTTGGCTTGGTCCAGTCAGTGTGCCTATAGTGGGGAGGTGGGGTACTCTTGGCCTGGTCCAGTCAGTGTGCCTATAGTGGGGAGGTGGGGTACTCTTGGCCTGGTCCAGCCAGTGTGCCTATAGTGGGGAGGTGGGGTACTCTTGGCCTGGTCCAGCCAGTGTGCCTATAGTGGGGAGGTGGGGTACTCTTGGCTTGGTCCAGCCAGTGTGCCTATAGTGGGGAGGTGGGGTACTCTTGGCTTGGTCCAGTCAGTGTGCCTATAGTGGGGAGGTGGGGTACTCTTGGCCTGGTCCAGCCAGTGTGCCTATAGTGGGGAGGTGGGGTACTCTTGGCTTGGTCCAGTCAGTGTGCCTATAGTGGGGAGGTGGGGTACTCTTGGCCTGGTCCAGTCAGTGTGCCTATAGTGGGGAGGGGGGTACTCTTGGCCTGGTCCAGCCAGTGTGCCTATAGTGGGGAGGTGGGGTACTCTTGGCTTGGTCCAGTCAGTGTGCCTATAGTGGGGAGGTGGGGTACTCTTGGCTTGGTCCAGTCAGTGTGCCTATAGTGGGGAGGTGGGGTACTCTTGGCCTGGTCCAGCCAGTGTGCCTATAGTGGGGAGGTGGGGTACTCTTGGCCTGGTCCAGCCAGTGTGTCTATAGTGGGGAGGGGGGTACTCTTGGCCTGGTCCAGCCAGTGTGCCTATAGTGGGGAGGTGGGGTACTCTTGGCCTGGTCCAGCCAGTGTGCCTATAGTGGGGAGGTGGGGTACTCTTGGCCTGGTCCAGCCAGTGTGCCTATAGTGGGGAGGTGGGGTACTCTTGGCCTGGTCCAGCCAGTGTGTCTATAGTGGGGAGGTGGGGTACTCTTGGCCTGGTCCAGCCAGTGTGCCTATAGTGGGGAGGTGGGGTACTCTTGGCCTGGTCCAGTCAGTGTGCCTATAGTGGGGAGGTGGGGTACTCTTGGCCTGGTCCAGCCAGTGTGCCTATAGTGGGGAGGTGGGGTACTCTCTGCCTGGTCCAGTCAGTGTGCCTATAGTGGGGAGGTGGGGTACTCTTGGCCTGGTCCAGCCAGTGTGCCTATAGTGGGGAGGTGGGGTACTCTTGGCCTGGTCCAGCCAGTGTGCCTATAGTGGGGAGGTGGGGTACTCTTGGCTTGGTCCAGCCAGTGTGCCTATAGTGGGGAGGTGGGGTACTCTTGGCCTGGTCCAGCCAGTGTGCCTATAGTGGGGAGGTGGGGTACTCTTGGCCTGGTCCAGCCAGTGTGTCTATAGTGGGGAGGTGGGGTACTCTTGGCCTGGTCCAGCCAGTGTGTCTATAGTGGGGAGGTGGGGTACTCTCTGCCTGGTCCAGTCAGTGTGCCTATAGTGGGGAGGTGGGGTACTCTTGGCCTGGTCCAGCCAGTGTGCCTATAGTGGGGAGGTGGGGTACTCTTGGCCTGGTCCAGTCAGTGTGCCTATAGTGGGGAGGTGGGGTACTCTTGGCCTGGTCCAGCCAGTGTGCCTATAGTGGGGAGGTGGGGTACTCTTGGCCTGGTCCAGCCAGTGTGCCTATAGTGGGGAGGTGGGGTACTCTTGGCCTGGTCCAGCCAGTGTGTCTATAGTGGGGAGGTGGGGTACTCTTGGCCTGGTCCAGCCAGTGTGCCTATAGTGGGGAGGTTGGGTACTCTTGGCCTGGTCCAGCCAGTGTGCCTATAGTGGGGAGGTGGGGTACTCTTGGCCTGGTCCAGTCAGTGTGCCTATAGTGGGGAGGTGGGGTACTCTTGGCCTGGTCCAGTCAGTGTGCCTATAGTGGGGAGGTGGGGTACTCTTGGCCTGGTCCAGTCAGTGTGCCTATAGTGGGGAGGTGGGGTACTCTTGGCCTGGTCCAGCCAGTGTGCCTATAGTGGGGAGGTGGGGTACTCTTGGCCTGGTCCAGCCAGTGTGCCTATAGTGGGGAGGTGGGGTACTCTTGGCCTGGTCCAGTCAGTGTGCCTATAGTGGGGAGGTGGGGTACTCTTGGCCTGGTCCAGCCAGTGTGCCTATAGTGGGGAGGTGGGGTACTCTTGGCTTGGTCCAGTCAGTGTGCCTATAGTGGGGAGGTGGGGTACTCTTGGCCTGGTCCAGCCAGTGTGCCTATAGTGGGGAGGTGGGGTACTCTTGGCCTGGTCCAGCCAGTGTGCCTATAGTGGGGAGGTGGGGTACTCTTGGCCTGGTCCAGCCAGTGTGCCTATAGTGGGGAGGTGGGGTACTCTTGGCCTGGTCCAGTCAGTGTGCCTATAGTGGGGAGGTGGGGTACTCTTGGCCTGGTCCAGCCAGTGTGCCTATAGTGGGGAGGTGGGGTACTCTTGGCTTGGTCCAGCCAGTGTGCCTATAGTGGGGAGGTGGGGTACTCTTGGCCTGGTCCAGCCAGTGTGCCTATAGTGGGGAGGTGGGGTACTCTCTGCCTGGTCCAGTCAGTGTGCCTATAGTGGGGAGGTGGGGTACTCTTGGCCTGGTCCAGCCAGTGTGCCTATAGTGGGGAGGTGGGGTACTCTTGGCCTGGTCCAGTCAGTGTGCCTATAGTGGGGAGGTGGGGTACTCTTGGCCTGGTCCAGCCAGTGTGCCTATAGTGGGGAGGTGGGGTACTCTTGGCCTGGTCCAGCCAGTGTGCCTATAGTGGGGAGGTGGGGTACTCTTGGCCTGGTCCAGCCAGTGTGTCTATAGTGGGGAGGTGGGGTACTCTTGGCCTGGTCCAGCCAGTGTGTCTATAGTGGGGAGGTGGGGTACTCTTGGCCTGGTCCAGCCAGTGTGTCTATAGTGGGGAGGTGGGGTACTCTTGGCCTGGTCCAGCCAGTGTGTCTATAGTGGGGAGGTGGGGTACTCTCTGCCTGGTCCAGCCAGTGTGTCTATAGTGGGGAGGTGGGGTACTCTTGGCCTGGTCCAGCCAGTGTGCCTATAGTGGGGAGGTGGGGTACTCTTGGCCTGGTCCAGCCAGTGTGCCTATAGTGGGGAGGTGGGGTACTCTTGGCCTGGTCCAGTCAGTGTGCCTATAGTGGGGAGGTGGGGTACTCTTGGCCTGGTCCAGCCAGTGTGCCTATAGTGGGGAGGTGGGGTACTCTTGGCCTGGTCCAGCCAGTGTGCCTATAGTGGGGAGGTGGGGTACTCTTGGCCTGGTCCAGCCAGTGTGTCTATAGTGGGGAGGTGGGGTACTCTTGGCCTGGTCCAGCCAGTGTGTCTATAGTGGGGAGGTGGGGTACTCTTGGCCTGGTCCAGTCAGTGTGCCCCCTCCCCCTTCTACAGCTGACAGATCTTTTTTTATAAATAATAATTATAAAACGTGGGCTTAAAAATAAAGTTTAGTTATTAATTTAACATCTGCAACAACAAACAAAACTAATCAGATGGGGCACATACTCATGATGCCTCTGCACACACACACACACACACACACACACACACACACACACACACACACACACACACACACACACACACACACACACACACACACACACACACACAATTCAACCACACCTTTGTTTCAACACAAAACCGGACACAAACCTCCATACGGTGAAGTCCACAAAGCATACCGCATGTAACAAACAGTTACATGACCTTCAGCATGGTCAAGCACACACTTCTACCAGCACCAATCCTAAAAGCCACCAGACTTTACTCAAACTGAACCTGTGCTTCTCGGTAAACTTTTAAATTGTTACACGTAATGCAAGTTTGCAAATTCAAATCCACATTCTAGGGCACTTTACAGTACAGTAAAACATATTGCCTCTCTCCATCTCTGCGACAAAGTCACGACAGTATTTTCTGCGGAGCCTTCAGCCAGAAGAGAGGAAGAAGAGGGGAATGTGATCTAAGTTAACTTTATCTTCAGCTGGCAGCAGAACTCCTGACCAGAGATGTTCTGACAGACGACAGTCACATTCCTAAGAACGCCTCAGGATTCCATTACCCCATAGTTCTATAAGAGAACAGAACTCACTGGCAATGTCACTTTGACTGGATGAAGCTTTGATGAAGCGCTGCAGAGATGTACCCTATCTCCTCTACAGCTGGGGCCCTGGTCAGAGTCCCAAATGGCACCCTTTCCCTATTTAGTGCACTACTTTTGACCAGAGCACTATGGGCCCTGCTCAAAAGTAGTGCACAACATATGGAATAGGGTGCCATTTGGGATGCAAACCCCTGGCTTCTTAGCTCAGCTGAAATCTTTGCGGTATTCCATTAAGGGTCTGTGCAGAGATGAGACATTTCACTCCTACCTTGAAGTGAATGACTTTGTATCACTTGTTTTCTTCATGTTATCTGGCTTCACAATATAAATATATATTGTTTCCTAATCTGAGAAAATGTTCTCTTACACAGGCCAATTGTCAGCCTAAAAACATGTATGGTAGTTTTATTTGGTTGCCAAAACTTCAGTTTATCACATTCTGCCTACAGTTATACATTTTCTATAAAGTTTTAAAATCCTAAAGTCTCCAGCCTCTGTGTGCT